>NC_134402.1:442002554-442160054 GCF_038048845.1 Mixophyes fleayi | reverse complement strand
AAATTTGGTGTTGTGTTTTTTTTTCTTTAACTGTCAGACTTTTAGGGCCTGATTCATTAAGGAAAATAAGTAAAAAAAAAATGAGTAAGTTTTCTTCTAGACAAAACCATGTTACAATGCATGGGGTGCATATTAGTTTATTATTTTGCACATGAGTTAAATACTGGCTGTTTTTTCATGCAGCACACAAATATATAATAGCTTTATGTTTATACTGAAATTTGAAGTTGGTCTAGGACATGCCCTACCCCAACTATAAATCTGTCCTCACATTTTAAATTTTTCTCCCTCTCCGATGTAACGTGGTTTTGGCAAGGGACAAAGTTACTCATTTTTTTGCTTTACTTTCCTTAATGAATCAGGCCCTTTGTCCTTAAACTGTATCTGTCATTCTATTTAGAAAGATCTAACAATCGATATAAACACCTAATTACAATTTACACTTATTAATACACATCTACAAAGTAGGCAAAGTGGGGGATATACAGTGGTACGCCATACCGCCACTTCTCCTACTGCCTTCATTGTAAAACTGTCTTAATTCCTTTCACTTGTATTTTCCATATCCCCACTTTTAAATTTCCATTTTCACCACTGCTCATACCATCATTGATGAAATGTATATATAAACTTTGCCCTCCCTTTCTATCTTGTACTTCTTGTTATAATGTCTAAAATTATTTAAATTAGCTGCTGGTGCAGGCTATCCTGTGGCTAAATATTTCTGTTACTGTAACCTCACGTCAATATTCAGTGATAACCTTCTGAAAGCTGGCAAAAGTTCTATAGTGATGCCCAGGAGCACAGTGAGCACGATCTTGCTAGAAATAAGCCTTATATTTGCAAAGAAGATTGATAATTTCATGTAGGCATATGAAATGGTGAAGAAACAATAGTGTTTATTTTTGCAGTATTACACGTGCTAATGAAAGTATTGATTATTTCTCTGCTAAGAAATCAATATTAGAAAGTCATCAGAAGTTATGCCGTAATACACAAACGTTTTATATGATGGTGTGTGTTACCCCTATACTGACTATACATGGTGTTGTTGCCATTGCAATTTGTATTTTTCGTTCCTCAACAACTAAACCTATTCTTAATCTGCAGTGTTGACAATGACATCTGAGGTGCCATCTGATGTATTAAAAAAGTAAACGAACAATATTATAAAATCTATATGTTTTCTTGCTGTATAAACTGCACCATTCTTTCAATATTTCTTCTAAGCAGAAGTATTAAGATTCCAAATCCTCACAGACATTTTTTTTTGTATTGAAGAAATATTATCTACCATAACTTATATGTAAAAAAAAGACCCTTGCCATTTAAACAAATATCTACAGCATTCACAACAATAATAATGCAATGTATTTATACAAAATTGTCTTCATGTTGATATACTGGTTGCATTAAGTTACTGTAATTCAATTTTCTCCTTTTTTCCCCCCGCCAGTAATACATTTTATCATGTACAATACTACACAAGGAGAATATACAGTCATGCAGAGGCCAAATCTGTTTTGTTTATGTATTATTTTTCAATGTAAAGGCATTCGTTCCCAGAATGTAAAGCATGACAGCGCGCAGTAAATCGCTTTTGGGATACAGAACGGCAGAGTTACAACAACTCAACGTGATTTGTTTAAACATTGCAACTTCCAAACTCTTAACATTAGTGTCATATCAAAACTCAATTGTCAACAAGATACAGTATTACCTAAGGATTTTTTAATCAGATAGGTTCACAGAGTAATGATTTAGGAAAATAAGCTAGATGGAAATGCTTCATTGTTTTGATGTAGTTTTATTTAAATTGCATCTACAATTCAGAATGGAATCTTTGTGGATTTATTGCATTAGAAAGAAATGTTGCATCTCATTAAACTGACACAAACGTTCCTTAAGTGCCAAGCTTAGATAGTCTTGTAAAAAGGATGTGTAACAGTTTATCTGACTAAAAGCTCGTATTAACTGCTACTGCTATGCTACAAAATTATTATTATTAATTATTACAGCTGTCGTCAGTGCCATCCCAGTGCCCACACTAGAAAGCGCCCAGTACCCAGGAATTCTGCCGTCGCCGACTTGTGTTTATCCTCACCCGCAGTTTACGTTACGACCTGTACCGTTCCCTACTCTTTCCGTCGACCGGGGATTTGGACCTTGTCGAGGTGAGCAATTAAAAAAACACTGTTTTTAAAGCTGTACTAACACCTTGTACCAATGCCCCCCTCCTCTGTTTGCTAGGGCTGCTTTTCCCAGTGCTATGTAAAACAAAATCTGCAAATCAATAAAGCTCAACGTCTTTGAAAGTTGGAGGAACCAGGGTGTTAGCAGGAGGACTGATCACAAGTTGCAGTCAAGAGATGTGATGAGATCGGTCATCCCGTTATCACCCAACTTCCTCCTGGTTTTTCAGCCAGGGTTAGGAGAGGAATGGTCGAGGCTCGGGAAAAACATCTGCACAGAGCGGACCCTTGGTCGTTCAGTCGCTTAGTATTCATAGGTGGTAGTGCGGCTATAAAGAAATATATTAAATTACGTGCACAAAATTAAAATTAAAGTGTTAGAACAAAGCGAGAGTACCAAGAAGTTGTCTAAATATGTGATATTGTACTTAACAACCCTACTCTCAACTAATCTAATAAAGCGATTTATCCCTATGAGCTGCACCATATTGATGGTATAAGTTTTGCCATCTAAAGTTAAAATATAGTGCAAATTCTTATTTCCTACCTATACTGTAATTTTTGTTGTCTAAGAGCATACAAACACTAATGGTATCGGTCCAACTCAGGTGATCCAAAAAGTCAGCTTAAAGTATAACTTTAATAATATTTGGCAAACAATATGTCTCTATAACAGTAATATATTTTAAAAGCAAAAAAAGATCAATGCTTCAAATCACTCAGATACTCGTGAAAATGGTGATCACGGTTGTTTCTAGAATATGATTCACATTGACTTTTTTTTTTAATAAATTAAATTGCAAAGTTCACTTATACTGTATGTAAAGAAAATGAAAATGATGCAGAGTCAGCATAATAGTCAGGGGTCTCCACGGAAAGCAGCATCAGCATCAAGAAAATAGATGTCACATAGATGTCACATTGCATCATACTGAAAATACTTAATATTTATTTTGGGTGTATCATATTTACCTTTCTGTCGGCTGATTTGTACTAATGCTCATAATACTGCTCGTTAATACTACAGTACGGCTCTGTTATATCACAACAGATATTATTTTGACCTTACTTCTTACTGCACAGAATGTGACATTTTTTGTGCACATGAATTCATCTATCTCCTAATATAAGCACATGACCGATGCGGGAACTCGAGACTCTCTGAAGAATTTTTAATAGACTGCAGTCTCACCGGTTCTGTGTTCTCATCAAAGACGTGAGAAGTCAAGAGATGATTTTTAAAAAAAAAATAAAAAAAAAATCCCTTTTTGCTTCTCTTATGACACATTATACCTTCAAAAGAAAACTACTTCAAAGTCTTGTATAGCAAAATACTCAGCCTTGGAAGCAAACATCCCTACAAATCATGTCATGTTTTTACAGTAAACAAATTGCCCTTCAAAAAGACAGGGTTGTTTTGATAGTAGCAGTTGTTACTACACACACCTTGAAGACTTCAACAAGACAAAATATTGTATGAAATCTTATGAAAAAAATGTGATCGGCAGGGCTAAAGTATTTTTTGGGAGCAGTCACAATTTTTTTTTGTGTGGTTATTTTGTCAGAATGAACTCTCTTCCAAGGGGGCTCTCAAAGCTTTGCTTATTGAGTTTGTAAATGTTATGTATCTCACCGTAAGCTTCTATGTGGGTAAATTAAGGCTAAAACTACAGAGTAGATGCCCATAATTGAACATTTTGCTGTAGTCAAGATCTACTTTACATATAGGCACTGATTCATTAAAGAACACAAAGTGAATGCAATTTGCAATTTTTTTTAAGAAACATGGACGGAAAATGCCAGCAGGTACGTCCGTGTTCAACCAGAGGATCTCAAGAAACGTTTCTAGTTGAATACGGGTCTAAGTACGCTCAGCCTATAACGCACTTGCCGTATGCAGAGAGACACGACACTGCAGGATACGCAAAATGCAAATGTGTAATATAAAGTTCCATCAGAACGCACAGATTATAAAATATTATTAAATACATTAACACCTGTTAATAATATAGTTAATAATGAAAAACAATTAATAAAGTAAAAGTGTTGTTGTTTTTTTATTTGTTTCTCTCCATGCCTTACATTTATCCGGATATTATTAATGTCTGCTGTACATAAAATACATTTACAGTTGTTCCTGATTGCACACACATGTTCCAGCGTGTAAACATCCGTCATTACTATCACTCGACGCTTACACCTGACCTGTAGCTGCTGCAAGTGATACGTATCTGAGAGATGCCCAGAGCTGGAATCAGACAGGTGTGCGTGCGCTCGAGCCTAGCACATGACTGTGAAATGTTGTGCAAAATACGGCACATAATGGAATTAATGTTCCTTAATGAATCAGGCCCATATTGTATTAAGTTGTAAAGATCCAAAATGCACCTTGTGTATCGGGTAGAACCTTACTTTAGATTTTTGTATTTTCTCTTTGTATTTATCGAATATAAATTTAAAGGTATTGTTTAAACATATTTGTTATAAACTTTAACTAGTTTCTATGAAAGTGTTGTAGTCATGGCTGGCGCTACCAATAGGCGAACCCAGGAGGTTGCTAGGGTGCGCCTAAAACACTGGACGGGTGACATAATGTTTGTGATTGTCACCACGGAATTGAGTGCCGGCTGCAGACTTGGAGGGTCAGGGCAGCAGCTGGCTGCTTCTTAGATGTAAAGCTGCTGGCTGCTGCTCCTCCATATTTGTTATGGGCTGGAGGTGTTGAATATGATGTCACAGCCCAGCTGGCTCCTTCTTGTCCTGTGAAGCTGCTGGCTGCTGCTTCTCCATATTTGTTATGGGCTGGAGGTGTGGCAGTGGACTATGATGTCACAGCCCAGCTGGCTCCTTCTTGCCCTGTGAAGCTGCTGCTCCTCCATAGTTGTTATGGGCTGGAGGCGTTTGACTATGATGTCACAGCCCAGCTGGCTCCTTCTTGTCCTGTGAAGCTGCTGACTGCTGCCTCTCCATGTTTGTTATGGGCTGGAGGTGTGGCGGTGGGCTATGATGTCACAGCCCAGCTGGCTCCTTCTTGTCCTGTGAAGCTGCTGGCTGCTGCTTCTCCATGTTTGTTAAGGGCTGGAGGTGTGGTGTTGGACTACGATGTCACAGCCCAGTGCCTGTCTCCCTAGAATAGGGTGCCCAGAATTCACCTACTGTCCCTGGTTGTAGTAAGTTACCTTATAGAATTCACCATCAGTAGGGCTGCCAATGTTTGCCTTTTCTTCCCCATCATCGCTTTATGTCCTGCTGTGAGTTTTAGTCCAGTATAATAATATTCTCATAATAATACAATAACTTGGGGGAGTGACCAAGGGACGAGTCATATATGTGACATCATTGCTGGTTGGGTATGAGATCATCCAGGTCCAAAAACAACCAAAATTATGTAAGGGAGTAGGTAAAGAGGTGGCAGACACCAGCCACCGAGATTCCTCATAACCCGCACAGAGGGATAATCTAAAATTTAGCAAAATTGTTGAGGTTACTTTATTAAGCAAAATATATTGCTGTACAATGCAAAAGCCTCTCACACGGCTGTTTATGTATGCATGGTAGCAACATTGTCAGAGATGACGTTGGTTTATGTAGGCTGGCGGCGAAAAGCAAAACTTTTTAAATTGAGTAAGATCGTAGTCCCCATAGAGGTGTATGGGCAGCACGGTGGCTTAGTGGTTAGCACTTCTGCCTTACAGCACTGGAGTCATGAGTTCAATTCCCGACCATGGTCTTATCTGTGTGGAGTTTGTATGTTCTCCCAGTGTTTGCGTGGGTTTCCTCCAGGTGCTCCGGTTTCCTCCCACACTCCAAAAACATACAGGTAAGTTAATTGGCTGCTAACAAATTGACCCTAGTCTGTCTGTGTGTGTGTGTGTGTGTGTGTGTGTTAGGGAATTTAGACTAAGCTCCAATGGGGCAGGAACTGATGTGAGTGAGTTCTCTGTACAGCGCTACGGAATTAGTGGTGCTATATAAATAAATGGTGATGATGATGATGATGACTGTGGTAACCAGCGGAAAATAATTTAAGCAGGAAAAATCTTATCTCTGATTTCTCCTGATTTACGTAAGACCTGTGATAGCCATTCTCATGAGAACACAGATATTTTATCTGGATTTATGGCTCATCACAGCTTCATAAATAGACCTCTAACTTCTCTACCACACAAACATTCACTAGGTTCTATTTCTTTAGAAGCCAATTAGTCTATCAGTATGCTTTTTGGACAGGGGCAGCAATGCTAACCACCGTGCGACTGTTCTTAATGCATTGACAGACTGCATTCTCATGAAGATTGAGTGTAGGTGACAGTTAGTTACACTGTAAGTAAACTTATATTTATCACTTTTAAAGGCATAAACATATGTTTTTAATATTCCACTAAAATATAATGGACTTACTTATTATATAATTACACACTCTGCATAATTTTGCATTCTCAGGATGCACTAGAGACGAATACGTATCAACATTAGCTACACCGCGCTGAACGTAACTTGCTAATATTACCTACAGAAGTAGATAATAAAGCAGTTTATAATTAGTCATAAAATCCTACAAAGCACCTGCCGTGCTTAAAAGCAATCTGTGCAAAAATAATAAAAAAAATCATATCACAATTTTATCTTTAAGTAACAATGCATATAAATTACTGATATAAAATGGAATCGATTGTCATTGGGACTATGAAATCCTTGATGGTTTGAAATGTTGTATAATATAGGGGATGATTTAGATCTCTGGAGCAATGAAAATTGTTTAGTTTTTTTTTATATATATATATAATTTTGCAGTGGAGTCACGGCCGGGTTACGAGTACTCGGAGCAACATTTACACATTTTCTTTTAAAAAGTGCTTACTCTATCATTTCACAGCAATTACTTTTATGCATTTCGATAATTAGCAGGAAAGGCAGCAAGGGCCAATGTAAGTTGAAGATCTCAAGGTTTTCATCTGGGAAAGTTTGTTTCTTTAATAACTCCTTTAAAGGGCACCCGTCCCCTACACATAGTGGAGGCAGACATTTTATAGTCTGAACAAAGTTGTCTGAAGGTGCATGACCCTAATGACTTTTAGCTTTCATCGTACCGTAATTATTGAAAAACAATAACAATAAATCTTGTTTGACTGACATGTAGGTTTTCAAATTTTTTCCCAGCAGTGAACGAAGGTCCGCAGTGCCAACAGACATCCATGATATCCCACACACAGCCGGACCACTCCAGCAACGAGGATGCTCCCAGTCGAACAATCCCTACTGCCTGCGTCCGGCCGACACACCCGCTGCGCAGTTTTGCCAATCCCTTATTACCTCCGCCTATGACTGCCATGGAGCCTAAAGTTCCTTACACGCCACTTTTATCTCAGACAGGTAACATTCCCAGCAATCATATCTTATGAATGTCTCATCAAGCTTTATTTATAACTACTTTTAGATGACAACTCTACTTAAATTACCAAAATTTTTTTTTTTTTTAACTCAATCCCTTGCAGGATAATTGACAAAAGGGACAAAGAAACTGCTCAGTGCCTCTATATCCCATCCTCTTTCCTATCCACTATAAAGACTTATGCACAGGGCCAGTCAAAACAACGAGAATTAAACATCAGATAAAACATTGTACTTTGTCTTTGTTGTAGCAGAGCCTTAGAATGTACTAACGCGTTTTAGAACTTCCCTCCAGCATGTAAAGAGGACACTTGGCAAAAAAATCTGCTTGTAATGTCAATTCGCTTACATTTCTTTTGGCCTACAAGCGTCAACACACTTTTAATAGGCTTTAAGAATGCATGCTGATCGCTTTATAATAAGTCCCACATGTACAACTATAATTGAAATTCAGATAAAACGTTGTACTTTGTCTTCGGTGTAGCAGAGCCTTAGAACGTCACTAACGCGTTTTAGAGCTTTTCTCCAGCATAGTGTACTATGTACTTAAACGGAGCTTCCCATAGAAACCCATTGTAGCGAGTGTTAAAGCTTCTGAACATAGCAGGCAATGAAAATTTCTGCAAATTAAAGCGGACGCTTGCCAAAAAAGATCTGCTGATACAAGTCTATTCACTTACATTTCTTTTGGACTACAAGTGTCAAAGCATTTTAATAGGCTTTAAGAGTGCAAACTGATTGCTTTATAATAAGTCTTACATGTATGAGACCTTGGCAGGCAGCCATCATTGCTCGGCAAGTGAAAAGTTAGCTGTTGGCGCTTAATGCTGCACGTGTTTATGTATTTAAAAATGTCCCTTAACTTCACTCACAAGCCCAGTGTCACAAATCGGGATCTTAGCCGCACTTACCTCATCCGCCGCTGTCATATCACGGCTACCTGGGTCCCTTCTGGCCATCTGCAGCATTCCCATCCTCCACACCTCCGTTTGTAAACAACCACATACTGTTTGTTCTGCTGCATGGGCGCGGCCATCTTGGATGCAGTAAGGTGATCATTCCAGACCAACCAGATTCTGCAGCTGTGATCACATGAACTGATCAGCCAATAGTTGTTTGGGACACCCTATTTAAACCTGCTGCTGTGATCTGTTCATTGCCAGAACAACACACTTCTCTCCAGAGGATAGTTCTTGGCTCCAGTGTTCCTGTCTGCATTCCTAAGTGCAGTGTTCCTGACTGCATTACAAGTGCAGTGTTCCTGACTGCATTACAAGTGCAGTGTTCCTGACTGCATTACAAGTGCAGTGTTCCTGACTGCATTACAAGTGCAGTGTTCCTGTCTGCATTACTAGTGCACTGTTCCTGTCTGCATTACTAGTGCACTGTTCCTGTCTACATTTCCAGACTGCTAATTCCCCTGCTATATTCTACAATCAGCAAGAACATGAGCAAGAAGTTCATCCAGGCTGCTAAGTTCTGTTTCACTCCTGCTCCAGCTAGTCCCAAGGGTCCCGAATCGGATCAAGAAATTCAGACGACCGTGACACCCAGCTAGTATAGTCACTGAAGTTCCTGGTCCAGGAAGATTGACAATCAGGAGATACTCTCCTTTGCTAGTGTCTCATTGATGATCCATTCTCCCGCTGCTGCAAACAGAAGAATGGGGGATCTCAGCACCGTATCAATGTTAGCAGCAGGAGAATGGACTGTTGATTAGATGCAATATATAACGTAGTGGCGGGAACCTCAGACATAGGACTGCTAAGGGTCTGCTAGTTGGTGAAAGGGAATTAATGTAGCAAAATAAATTGATTATTGTCCTCTAAACGCTAATTTTGCACCATAAAACATCAGAAAATGAACAACAAAAAATTAATAATAATTGCAAATCAGCAATTGGGCGTTTTGACGTTATATAACTTACGCTCAATTATAATTTCTTTAACAATATATATATTCTATACGATCGTATGTGAGTCACTAAGGTCTGTTCAACTGTTTTTCTTGCCATTCTATTATGTTTACTAGAAATGATTTGATTCCCGTTGGGTCCCCAAATTTTTTTTAAGGACCTTCTGCAGACTGGTTTTCTTGCATGGAAAAACACTGCGTCCTTCTTCATTACGCTTAATCCAGAGATAAGATTCCTTTTCTGTGCAGTGTTCTGTCATTTCTCTATAATAATCATAAACACAGCCATATAAGTGATTTGGTTTAGCCCGCTTTCAAGAAAATTGAAAATGCTTGATGGAGTGTTAAGCTCACTGCATTATAGATCTGACATAAATTCCATACTTTTTCCTTTACAAGCGAAAATTCCCTTAAGCTACTAAAATAATCATCTGCATTTCGAGCAAACCAGGTTTAAGCGAAGTTTATAAGCCTATGGAAGAATTTGATCTTCCTGAGATTGTGTTTTGTTTCACATGGCATTCTCAGAACAGTTTTCCTTTAATGCTTTTTGTAGAATTATTACTGAACGCTGCCTATGAATACCTTAAAGGGCTGTAGGCAAGTCAAGGGATATTAAAATAAACATCATTAGGTTTGATAGAAAGTTATCAAATTATAATAGATCCTGCTCTTTTTTTATTTAAATGGAAAGTAAGATGACTCAGATGAAGTAATGTCACTTTTTGAAAGTGTTCCGTCATGGAATGTAAGACTGTTAGGGGGAGATTTAGCGGTGTTGCCCATAGCAACCAATTAGAATCTAGCTATCATTTATCAAGTACGTTCTATAAAATTAGAGCTAAATTCTGATTGATTGCTATGGGCAATATCTTAATTTTTCCGCTTTTAGAGGAAAATCTACGCCTCAGTACAGCACACACCTCTGTATACCACATCTGTATATCACATAAGCAACTTTCTTTAAAGTTTTTAGGAATTAATACTGTGAAACAGAAAGGAAACTAAAGGCCAGCATACATACATACATACATACATACATACATACATATATATATATATATACATATATATATATATATATATATATATAGACATATATCCATATATAGACATATTTATATATATATATTTTATTATTATTATTATTATTATCTTTAATTTCATGACCTTTTTCATGACATACAGAAAACAGTGAGCCCTGACACAACATGATACAGAAAGAACAAAAATATATATACAGACACAGGTAACAAGGTAATGCAGATCGAATTATTACTGGGACAATGAGTGAAAGTGATGGTAGAAATCAGCGAGAAGTAGGCCAAAGCTTAAGAAAATAGGGCTAGGGAAGCAGGCCAAGAGGTACAGAGGGTGATGGAAGATGAGATTGGAGATGTAGGGAGGGGAGGATTGATTAAGAGCTTTAAAGGTGGGGGTGAGAAGTTTAAATTTAATTCTGTAGGGTATGGGGAGCCAATGTAGTGATTATTGGAGGGAGACAGCAGATGGGAGAGAAAAATCTGGCGGGCTGCAGCATTGAGGATAGACTTAAGAGGTCAAGGTGGGAATCAGGTAGGCCACAGAGAAGGAGGTTACAATAGTCGAGATTACAAGTGAGTGAACAAGAGTTTTCATAGCTTCCGTGGTGAGAATGGGACGTATCTTGGATATATTCCGAAGGTGGAAGTAGCAGGATTTGGAGAGGGATAGAATGTGAGGCTTGAAGGAGAGGGAGGAATCAAGGATGACCCCAAGTCATCGGACTTGAGGGACAGAAACGAGGGTAGTGTTATTAACAGAAATAGAGGGGGGGGGGGGGTGGGAGAGTCCTGGAATCCTGGAAGGGGAGAAGACGACAAGTTCAGTCTTGGAAATATTGAGTTTAAGGAAGCGTTGGGACATCCAAGATGATGTGTGTGTGTGTATATATATATATATATATATATATATATATATATATATGTATATATGTCTGTCTTTCCAGCTGTATTCATTAAAAAAAGGAACTATTACTTTTCAAATTTTACAACTAGAGTATTTGTCACGATTCTGGTATCACAAACGAGCCCAATAGCCAGGTATTTCTGAATTCAAAAGGATTTATTTTGGTATACAAATAAATCTCCAGTGTCCAACAAATAAAGTCCAAAGTAACAAGAGGTTAAAGGTCTGGTGGAGGTATCAAGTACTTGTAGTCCAAATCACAAGGAGGCAAGGTTCTGTGGAAGCATCTGGTTCAGAGACAAACACAATACTCGTGCAAAGGCTTCATAACAGGAAGTGCCTTTTCTAGGCCCAAACAGGAAATGGGATCCAAGATGGAATCTTCATGAGACAGTCCCGGCCATCTTGGATAAGGGCTATTGTAAGGGCAAGTTCATAACAGAGATCCAAGATGGAAACTTCATGATGCAATCACGGCCATCTTGAATGAGGGCAAAACTAAGGGCAAGTACATAACAGGATGCCCCCTTCTCAACGACGTCCTCTGGACGACTTAGGACCAGGTTTCCCAGGATGCTGTCTATGAAATGCTTTTACCAAAAGTGGGGCATGAACATCCTTTGCAGATTGCCAAGAGTCATCTTCTGGCCCATAACCCTGCCAACATAGCAGATACTGTAATTGGTTTCGAAACATACGAGAGTCCAGGATCTTTTCGACAATAAATTCCTCATGCTCATCAACTTGAATTGGCTCAGGAGGAGGCAAAGAGCGACCAGGAAATGGATTCTTAACTGAAGGTTTTAGTAATGATACATGAAAAACAGGATGTACCTTCATGGAATCAGGAAGATCCAATCTAAAAGCCACTGAACTAATCTGTGCAATGATCTTATATGGACCAATAAACTTACTTCCCAACTTAGCAGATGGTACCTTCATTCTTAAATGTCTAGTTGACAACCATACTTCATCACCAATACTAAAAGTTGGAGCAGCCCTTCGTGATCTGTCAGCATCACGTTTATATCTTTCTTGAGCAGTTTTCAAAGTCTCTTTTAATAATTCAAGATTATTTTGCATAATAATCAGTCTATCTTCCACAGCAGGAATTGGAGAGTCACAAGGTAGATTGGGACAAATATTTGGATGATATCCTAGATTAGCATAGAAAGGGCTAAATCTTGTAGACGAATGTTGAGAATTATTGTATGCAAATTCAGCCATGGGGAGGATATCAACCCAATCATCCTGTAGGTGACAAATATAACATCTGAGATATTGCTCAAGTGTTTGGTTTGTTCGCTCCGTTTGTCCATTTGACTGTGGATGAAATGCAGTGGACAAGTTCACCACAATGCCAAGGGATTTGCAAAACTGTTTCCAAAATCGTGATGTGAATTGAACGCCTCGGTCTGACACCACATCATTAGGAACGCCATGCAAACGAAAAACTTCTTTTATAAGTAAGTCGGCTGTTTCTTTTGCTGTAGGAGTACCCTGGCAGGGTATAAAGTGAGCCATCTTTGTCAGTCTGTCAATTACCACAAAGATAGTGGTCATATTCTTAGATCTCAGAAGTTCTACAATAAAATCCATGGAAATGGAATCCCATGGACGTGTAGGTATTGGCAAAGGTTGTAGTAGTCCAAAAGGAGAAGCACGAGGAGTCTTAAATCTGGCACACGTTGTACAAGAGGATACATATTTTGCTATATCTTCCTTATAGTTGGGCCACCAGAATGAACGGCTTAACAGTTCTTGAGTTTTCTGAAGTCCTTTATGGCCTGCTAATTTAGAGTCATGGAATAGTTGCATGACCTTTAACCGTGCTTTTTCTGGAACGTATAGTTGATGTGCCATATGCCAGACTCTGTTGTCATAAGATAATTTAACATTTTTTGGAGGATTCATGAGGGTAGAATCCATATCATATCCATTCTTGATCTCTGTTAATAACTCCGTTGTACAAATAACCCCCAAAAAATTTGAATCAGGAATTATTGTTTGAACAGGCTTTACCTGTTGAAAATTATTTGTACACTGGGTCTCCAGTTCTTGAAATTTTGCATGAAATTCCTGTAGCTGTCTTGAAGCAGAATGCATGTGGAAACTCAGATCCGCAAGTCGCTGTAAAGCAGATGGTTCTGACCCGGCGGGCTCCGTCATTTTGGGCACGAGTATCCTGTCACGATTCTGGTATCACAAACGAGCCCAATAGCCAGGTATTTCTGAATTCAAAAGGATTTATTTTGGTATACAAATAAATCTCCAGTGTCCAACAAATAAAGTCCAAAGTAACAAGAGGTTAAAGGTCTGGTGGAGGTATCAAGTACTTGTAGTCCAAATCACAAGGAGGCAAGGTTCTGTGGAAGCATCTGGTTCAGAGACAAACACAATACTCGTGCAAAGGCTTCATAACAGGAAGTGCCTTTTCTAGGCCCAAACAGGAAATGGGATCCAAGATGGAATCTTCATGAGACAGTCCCGGCCATCTTGGATAAGGGCTATTGTAAGGGCAAGTTCATAACAGAGATCCAAGATGGAAACTTCATGATGCAATCACGGCCATCTTGAATGAGGGCAAAACTAAGGGCAAGTACATAACAGTATTTCTTTTCCAGCACACCAGCTCCTCTACTCCAACTTCTAATTTCATGATTCAGACTAACATCATCTACATATCATTAAACAAGTAGAGATGTGTCGGAGGTTACAACACCGATGACAGAAGTTGACGGCTGTTGAGCACACCCAGATACCGTATTCTGGACAAAGGTTAAGTGAAAGAGAAATAAAAATATTTTTCTCTTTCAGTCACCCGAGAAAATGATAACGAAAGCAAGTTATAAAAGTTATCTGCTCAGCACAGCTTAAAACATATTTGTCTTCCTTCTTAAAACATGTAAAACATTTCCCACATCCTGTGCTGGTAAATGAATACATGGTATTGGGGTTATTTACTAACAACATGCAAAAGTGCTAATGAGCAGTATCCCATAGTAACCAATCAGCAATTAGCCGTACACTGGGTTTATGACAAGCGGAAAATAATGGGCAGCTTTGAGGATGTACTGAATGATTCAGTATGTACAGCTCTAGTAAAGATGCATTGTAATCAAATGCTTTTCGTGCTGGATGCGTGGGAGTGTGTGCATCTTGTAGTTGGTGTGCACATCTGTTCCACAAGCATTGTTTATAAAGATATTGCAGGGGAAGATTCAGAAGTAGATCAATTTACATAATATCTCATTGAGAAGCCTGCAATTATGTTCTTTCCTTTCATATAAAGCCATATTTAAACCATAGCAAGTAACTATTATCCCAACGACTTGTATTCTTTGTAATGTGAAAATAATTTTATACTGAAAAGTCGAATCAATAATTAACATAACAGCCAATAAGTGAGGAAAACTTGTGGACAAATAAAAATAATGAAGAAATAGACCTTACTTTTTTTTTTTTACTGCTGAGCGGTTCCACATGCCAGGCTGAGTGGATGTCAGCATTGAGAGTACTGTATATGTATTTCATTGTTTAATCACAGGAGAGTAAAAGCAAGTTGGATCTATTGATGTTTTGTTTTTTTATAAACTTTTTTTATGTTTTATTTTTATCTCAGTTGGCAGCTTACTCTAAGGTTCTAATGCTCCAAAGGGCTACAGGTTGGTCTTGTCCTGTGAATCTTCTAATGCTCTGATTGCCAACAGGTCAGTCTAGTCATGTGCATATTCTTATGTTCTGATTGGCTACAGGTTGGTCTGGTCATGTGCATATTCTGATGTTCTGATTGGCTATAGGTTGGTCTAGTCATGTGTATATTCTGATGTTCTGATTGGCTATAGGTTGGTCTGGTCATGTGGATATTTTGATGTTCTGATTGGCTACAGGCCGGTCTAGTCATGTGCATATTCTGATGTTCTGATTGGCTATAGGTTGGTACAGTCATGTGCATTTTCTGATGTTCTGATTGGCGACAGTTTAGTCCAGTCCTGTGAATATTCTAAAGTTCTCATTGGCTACAGGTTGGTCTAGACCTGTGAATGTTCCAGTGTTCTGTTTGGCTATAGGTTGGTTCTAGCCAAGCCTAATTCAAAACTAAAAGCAGTTTATGTTAAACAGCAATTTTATTGTTAGGGCCATCATTGGCTTGCATATTCTTTGTTGTATGATAGAAAGACATATGTTTTCTGCACTCCCGTTTTATCTTGAATAACAATCCATTTACATTTACTGCTGGGATGCCATATTCTAAACAAAAGTTAGAGAGATTTATAACTCTGTTATTTAGCATTCAAATGAATATTCATGTGTCTAGTGAATTCTAGTGTCTCCTGATACTGTCACTGTGACATCCACAGCTTAGCAATTTAATGAGAAGGTGATTATTAAGTGTGGGGAAAACCAAGGGTCATAGTGCTTGAAACTATAGATAAGCCCCTTACCTCTAAAACCCCCAAGTCCTAAGCGTTCCCCCTAATAAATCCCATGCATGTATATCTATAAAGTTAAACATATTTATCTAGTTTTATAGTTTTAGGGACTTGTAATTTCACTAGGAGTAAGTGTTTTTTTTTAAAATCTCTGATTGCATCACTTGACGCGTTTTACTGTATTTTGAGCCGTTCATGCCTTACTTTTATTGTACTGTAATTGCCAAGCGCCATCTGTCTACTTTCACCCAATAAAGCACCGCTACTATTATAACCAAAAGTTATATTCACTGATAAAACATAACTGAACAACGGCTGTTACATCTCTGATCGGGAAACTCACACTCTGGCGATCCCCTGGGATTCCGTTGATAACAGTTTAGAATAGAGGAGCATCATTAGTTTTGAATATTGAAAAGTTTACAAGTGAGAAATACTTCATGTATCTTCTCTTTAGTGTATTTTAAACAGCTCGGTCTACGTTGAAGCCTATAAATGAATAGAAGTAAATGAGATCTGTTTAGACTTTGAAATATGATTTTAAATAAATAAAAAAAAGATTGGCTTTATATCCATTTCTAGAGCTGTCAGCCTAATACAATCTAAATGCAGGAGCTGAGAGGAACCAATATATTTTGTCAGAGCAAATATAAGTTTAATCCTCTGCAAATGTCATTTCTCCTTTCATGCTTAACTTATTCACTCCCTGTGAAATCAATTTGTAATATCAATATTAAACAGGCTGAATAATCATCAAAGTTGATAACTTCTCCTCACCAAAGTGAAGGTGACTGTGAGTTGCCTGTGACACGTTGAAAGGTTATCTAAACTCACTGGTAGAAGGAAAAAAATGACATTTAAAAAGAATAATAATTATTATTGTCATAGATTTGTAAGGTGCCACGGTGATTGGCAGCGCTGAACAGAGTGGTACACGGTACAAACATAAAACAGGGACATAGAGGGTAAATCAAATAAATACAGACATGAAAACAAAGAGAATGGATTTATCTGGTAATGAGAGCTTACATTCTAATAGGAGGAGGGCACAGCTGAAACAAGAGGAGCGAGTGTGGCTCAGAGTGGAGATTGGGACAGTAGGGAGAGTGAGTAGTATCGGTAGGAGTAGAGTAAACTCGAATAAAGAGATGGATTTTCAGTAAGTGTTTAGAGATTTGAAGACTGTGAGAGAGTCTGATGGGGATTGGTAGGGAATTCCTTAAGTGGGGGGCAGCACAGGAGAAGTCTTGTAGGCGGAAGTGAGAGGTGGTTACCAGAGACGAGGCGCAGATCAGAGGTAGATCTAAGGGTGCGAGAGGGAGAGTATTTTAAGATGAGATTTAAGATGTTGTTGAAGGTTTTGTAGGTAATTGTAATTGTATCTTATGCTTAATATTTAAATGGAATTCTTAGCAGTTAGATTTAGACGTAGTGTAAGAGAGGGAGATGCAGTTATGTTTTTTAGTAGAATTACATTTTCCCACAGATTGCAACAGTGGTCAGACTGTTCTGAAACACAATGGGCCTGATTCATTAAGGAAAGTAAAGCAAAATAAAATGAGTAACTTTGAACCTTGGCAAAACCATGTTACACTGTAAGGGGTACAAATGAGTTTATTATTTTTCACATAAGGAAAATACTGGCTGTTTTTCCATGTAGCACACAAATACTTGATAGCTTTATTTGTACACTGAAATTTAAAGTTGATCTAGAGCATGCCTAACACCCAACTATAAATCTGCCAACACATTTTAAATTTGCCTCCCGCTCCAATGCAACATGGTTTTGCCAAGCTGCAAAGTTACTTTTTTTTTTTAACTTTGCTGTCCTTAATGAATCAGGCCCAGCATCTGTAAATGATGGAACAACAGTTGAATAATGTCAGGTGTCTTAATAAATTGCGCACAGATTTGCATTGTTTTAGTCAGCCTCAGATTTTAAAATAAAATCTGTTGTCCTCACTTGTTTCCTTCGTCTCTTTGGGATTGCTGTGTAGTCATTCAGTTACTAGTAGGAGCATATTGTTTATGTTTCTGCAGCTGTATTGATATGCCAACATGAGCAAGATTAATAAAAGGCAGCAAGATACTTTCTAAAACAAAGACCTGCGTACGACACAAATGTAAGCGTTCCAAAAATACTCTGTATTGTTAAAATCTGCTGATCGTGCAGGAATCGGCTGAGAAAACAGCGAGAACATTTTGTTAATGAAACGACGGGGGACATTGTTATTGCATTACATTGCGGGGTTATGTAGAGAGCAATGATGAGGACATTTATCAAAAACTCTAGACTATAGGCCTACAGCTACACAGGTGCAAAGTGCATGGCTCCAAAGAACTTTAACCAAGCCGGAATATGCAGTTATTGAAAAATAAAAACATAGACATTTACTAATTATTATCTAATTTAAAACTGTAATCCCATAAAAAGATGTGGTTTTTTTTAGCATATAGTTAGTTATCTGCTAGAAGATGCCAGGGGGGCAGATTTAGTAAAACTTCTAAAAAAGGAAAAGTGGAGGTGTTGCCCATAGCAACCAATCAGACTATAGCAATCATTTATCTAATACATTCTAGAAAATGATAGCTAGAATCTGATTGGTTGCTATGGGCAACACCTCCACTTTTCCGTTTTAGAAGTTTTGCTAAATCTACCGCATGGAGCTGTTCTAGTTTCCTTTAGCTTTCTTCTTGCGAATGTCATGACCACCAATCCCATGACATAGGATACAGACAGCAGAGAGCCTTTGGAACGGCTTCCTCCCAGCATTTACATTCAAAGCACAATCCCCCAGCCAGCTTTTCCTTCCTCTGCCATCATGTGACCACTGAGGATCTTCTTGAGTGACTGGCTCAGACTCAAGGAACCTGCTACACTCTTCTGGGGAACAAGCAAATAGCAAATGTTTCCAGCTGAGAGAGTTTTCTTTGAAGTCGCATACTAAAAGAGTAATGTTTCAAAGTGAAGACTGAGTTATAGGAGGACAGTCTCGAAAACTCATCTTTATGATCTAATTTATGTCAGGGGTTACTGATATCGCTGGTGGTGACCTCTTGATGGACAGGGAGGAGCCCTATCTCCGACAAATACACCCATTTTCACTGGGGACTGGACTTTTCTCCATATAATAAATGGAGCTCTAATTGAGCGATTTTTACCTTGCTGTAACATCTGTTAATAATGCACAGCAGAACCAGTCCTTATAAGATTGCTACCCATCAGTTCGATAGGTACCAGTGACATTATTTGCTCCTATGATATCAATGGTTCTCACTAAACTGGTGCATTCTCATGAATTTTGGTTTATCCCACAAAAGGGCATTGTTGGGCCCCATAGCCAAATTTGGGTAGGGATCTGGTGATGGCGCTGTACCCTCCTGAGCCCTCTGCTGAGAGTGGTCCTCTACTGAGCTTGTGTGATCGCTCAGAAGAGCATTTATTCTGGTCGGAGGGGGGGGCGGGGTAGGGTAGGGATACGGTGGTCTATGACTGGGGCCACCATCTCTTAGTGGCCCCATAGCGGCTACACCCCCGGCACCCACAGTATTTGTGCCACCGGCTGCCACTGTGTATCCGCAACAAGTCATCTGGAGCAGTGGAATCTGAGCTTCCTCTGCAGCCAGTAATCTGGAAGCTGTGTTTGTTGTTACAGTAATTGGCAGCTGAGCGATTTCTCAAGAATTGGATGTTATCTATTGGCAGCCGACAGACTTTGGACAAAATGACAAGACAATCTCATTACGTATTTATTCCCTCTTCCCCCTCCCGCCGCTCGCTATCATGCTCCTAGTAATTAGTTGGGATGACAAGCAAGTCTTCTTGGCACACAAGCTGCAACACAAGTTAAATTAATTCCCTTACTGGCTGGCTCTTTTGCATGATGACATTTTACTTGTGCCAGGGAAAGAGAGTTAATAAACTTAACTTTTACACTGAATTAGATATGAATAGAGCCTCTGCAGCTTCCGAACGGGTGACGCGTCTCCCGGAAACTATGAAAATACTACAATATATAAATATTGTGGTGTCATTTGGTGCTCTCAGCTCTTTGCCCTTTACATGGTAATTATAAATCATTCTGTGCTTCCAGGTTTGCTTACGTAAGCATCAGAATTTGGTTTGATAGACTAAAAAGTGATTAAAAGCCATTGTCTATCTAAGAATAAAAAGGGTATTAGCATCATTAGCTCGAAGGCTGCCAGCTAAAATGGTAAATGGTCGTACGTGCATATGTTAACTTTAACATAAACTATCTTAATAAGTTTAATAAACTCAACTTTTAGCGCTGCAATTATCACCTTCTTTGCCCAATCTGCAATTAGCTTTTGATATATTTCAGCACTTTTTTAAATTTGCAACTGGACTAAATTCCTGCCTCTGATTTATAACAATATATTTATTTAATATTATTTTGTTGCTGTATGGCTTTAACAACAGCGTGTAACAGTTATAATAAACAGAAAAGGACTTGTAACTTATACTGCGTGCAGCCTTTGTTGTGGGGCCAGGTCACGGATCTTTTTAGAACCTAACAACACTTCTGGATCCAGGGAACGCAGACGCGCCAACTGCTAGCGCATGATGTCAGCCTTATCGTGAGAACATAACCAATGATGTCATAAAACCCAAAAGGGTTGAACACTGGGGCATTTGTAAAGCATAATGTGACCATACCCACAATGCACTCACAAATTATTTTAGAGGCTGACGTTATTTCCTGATGTTATACAACATTCAACACTTGTTTTTGACAAAGTCTGGTCGTGAGGTTGAAATTGGATTTTATATTGTCTGCAATAGCAGTTTAGAAATTTTATGATGTCCCTAGAATAAGTATGATGTAAAAAGTGACTACTTCTCTATCATTGTTATTATTATTTAGGGGCCAGTCTACCTAAGCCGCAGGTGAAGACGGCATCGTTGGGGCTTGCAGGCAAAGCAAGATCCCCACTTCTCCCGGTGTCCGTACCAACAGCCCCCGAAGTGTCAGAGGACAGTCACAAACACACGGATGACCCCTCCAGTGTAAGAACTCATGCCCTGTATCCTATCCTTGCATGCCTCGTATTTCATTCGTTCATACTATTATGTCTATGTTTATTCATATGTTTAATCAGGATATGGTTGCAGCTGTTTTTATGAAGCGTTTACCTAAAAAGTAAATTTTTTACTGTTCCACTCATCAGCGTGCCAAATTTGTAACCAAATTTTGTTTTGCCTGTGTCGTTTTATCGTGTTGTTGTTTGTAATGTTGTTGTTTGTAATGTTATATCCGTTATTACAGACTTCCGAGCAAAACGTTAAGTGAACCCGTCTCATATAGACTGTATCATCATCATCATCATCATCATCATCATCATCATCATTTATTTATATAGCGCCACTAATTCCGCAGCGCTGTACAGAGAACTCACTCACATCAGTCCCTGCCCCATTGGGGCTTACAGTCCAAATTCCCTAATATACACACACACAGACTAGTGTCAATGTGATAGCAGCCAATTAACCAACCAGTATGTTTTTGGAGTGTGGGAGGAAACCAGAGCACCCAGAGGAAACCCGAGCAAACACGGGGAGAACATACAAATAAGGCCATGGTCGGGAATTAAACTCATGACCCCAGTGCTGTAAGGCAGAAGTGCTAACCACTGAGCCTTACATGACTGAGGCACAAGGCACTTCCTCAGCGATATCTCCAGGCTCTAGGGGAATTAATAGGCTGCATCACTATGTACAATGGCCGGCTCCGCTGCGACGGGTACTCGTTTCACAGCTTTTCGGCATATTAGTGTAAGCAAATTTAGAATGTACAAATGAACAACTTTGAGGGGGACATCTGTACATACAAAAATTTATATTTTTGCTGCCACTATTAACTGTGATTCGTTCTGTTGACTCTGACAGGTCTACGAACAGGACGATCTGAGTGAACAAATGGCGAGCTTGGAGGGTTTAATGAAACAACTCAACGCTATCACAGGCTCGGCCTTCTAACTGTGTCTGACAACGAAAAATTAACTCTTTTCCCGCTGCCGGTGGGGCCTGTAAAAGCATTGCAGAGCAATGCGCTTGAGCGCCCTCTGCCTGGCAGCTAA
Organism: Mixophyes fleayi; assembly: GCF_038048845.1. Lineage (NCBI taxonomy): Eukaryota > Metazoa > Chordata > Amphibia > Anura > Limnodynastidae > Mixophyes > Mixophyes fleayi. The sequence goes on along the minus strand of NC_134402.1, from coordinate 442,138,078 downwards.
GGGGTTAATCGGACACCCAGGAAAATAAAAATAATTGCAGCATACCAGTGTTTTAAATCTTGCCCGTGATAACAACCACATACGTGACCCACAGGAAGTTTCCAAACCTTGGATCGGATACCAGAAATGACATGGCATCGAGGAACGGCTGATCCCGTCAGTTTTATCCGCTCTTCTATCGGAAATCGCTGTAAGAGTTTTGAGGGGGACAAAAAAACTCCTTCACTGGAAGATTAATCAAAACCTCTCGAAAGTTGAAAAGACCATTATGCCAAACTGGGTGCAGGTTGCCAGGCACCCTAAATATTTAATGTTATAGCTCATGAGTGTTCTCGTTTCCTGCTCGTTACTACCAACCGGGTACAATTCTTAAACCAGCTTTTATTTTTTTACTGCAACTGTAAAGATTTGTTTTTATTTTCAAAGCAACAGAAAGACATCACAAGAGACACGAGGTATAATGAGAACTGGTTGTGTCATGCCCGTACAGTAAGCTTCTTAGTCAAGACCATGGGTATAGAATCCCCAAAAGCAGACCAGGATGAAGACCAGATAAAGGGAGGGCGGGGGAGGCGGGTAGAGGGAAAGGATAAACAGGTTAGTTTAAGTGGTCCACTCCCTCCCCAAATTCAACAATCGGATTGTAGATCGAATATCATTGCTTCTCTTTCATACATAGACATAGACAAGTCTTTAATCACTGCACAATGTTTGCCGGACTGCAGATGGAGCAGAGTTCATTGCAGCAAACAATGGACCGGAACAAAGAGGTGTATCAAACCTTCTTAAAAGGAACAATGGAGGTGTTGCCAATAGCAACCAATCAGTTCCTAGCTATCATTTATCCAGTACATTCTAGAAAATAATAGCTAGAATTTGATTGGTTGCTATGAACAACTCCTTCTTTTATTCATTTTAGAAGAACTGATAAGTCTACTCAAGAATGAGTTTTACATTTAACTAAAACATCCCAAGATATTTACTGTTATACTAATGAAAGACCTGTCACACAGTTGCTCCCATTCTCCTGTTGTTCATAACCCAGAATGCACCATTCGCTCCAATAAACTCTGCTCCATCTGTGCTGTAAGCAAATCCTTTTACCTTATAGATATGAAATACTTTCTATGCTTTATACAACCCAGGAGACTGAAAATAACCACTTAACACGTTGTACCGAAGCTTTGGGAAAAAAAAATCATCACAACAGCACAAAGGCTAAGACTGTATAATATATTTTTTGTCACTAGTTTTGCACAAAGGTCGGCTTTGGAGAGGAGAGAAAACAGATCTTTGACCTGAAACGTTCCAGCAGTTATGATTTATGTCTGGTACCAGACGCTTGGAAGAGAGCACAGATGAGCGGCTACAGGACACTGTCTGTTATCGTCTCTATAAAATTGATACAATCTATCACGCAGAGGCTGGGGGTGCGCAGTCATTTTGTGCGCTTGTGTTTACTTTCTGAAGTTGGCATCCAGTTATGTGATTCTGTCAAAGGTCAGATGAAATCCACTCTACCAGTTCAATTGGGAAAGTTGCGGAATTCGCTTACAGTTACAGCCGACGGCATGGAACTGATACAGTGATTATTGACGCTATCCAGTAGTTTTTTTTTATTAAAACCCAACATCGTGGATGAGAAAACGCTATTTTGGTTATTTTATAAAGGAGAATTGAACAATCTTTCTAGTTTCTGACTGCAGGATCTCATGCTCAGTCCTTGATAACCTCTAACAGTATATTGTATGTTTTCAAATGGCCTCGTTACACCCAGACACTGTGGAATATTATACTTTGTGAATTTATGCATACGACGGAAGCAGCCCATTTTGTGGGCTCAAATACTATTTGTAAAAGCTCAGCCTATCAACTCGCTAGGAACCAGTGACATCACGGAGGCACTTCATGATATCGCCAGCTCTTAGTGAGTTGATAAACTGAATTCTTATAATCACTAACTCCGCCCAGAAAACATCTGCCTCTAACAACACATAGAGAGTTACCATAAGAGGATATCTAGAAAACATGCTCTTATGATTTAAACACCCATCACTCAAACTGTCTTATTTCCATGTCAGCTAGTATTATATATACCTCCTACTGTCAGACATATACCATCCACATTTTAATATAATGTGTTAAGAAAAACCTGGCATGTAGGGGGATACAAACATTTAAAATTGCAATCGATGGTGTTACCTACCTAGCAGAATACTTGACTGTTCCTATAAGACTTTCCGTTACACACTGAGTGTTTTTGAAGGAATAGTTCCCAAAATTTTAAACCATAATCCCCCAAAAACTTGCTCCTCATTACCTCAATTGTTCATAGCCTTCCCGTGAGACTCTCTTCCTCTGCACTCGGGGTCCTGATGAAATCAAGCCTCCACGAAGAACGATTATCTCACCCGTGGGCCCTATCATACAGATCATTAGAGCCACTGGCGCGATGGTCAACAACTATCTGAGAAAGGACTTTAATTGTCAAGATGGACTGTGATGACCCCGGCAGAAGGTGGTTCTGACAGCACGCTTGTAAAACTCACTCCCAAATCTGTCCATCCTTTCTGGGGTGTTACGAATTATTCAGGGACCCCAGTAGTGTAAAGGACAGGGAGGAACCCAACAATTGAGCTAAAGAGGACTAAGAGGGGGGGGGGGAGATTACTTTTAAAAGTTTGGGTCCAAAGGTGGAATTGAATTTAAAGGTCTTTATGCATTTATTGTTCATGGTAAAACATGATACAACAGTATTCCTTACTGCTTGATTAGAAGACTTTAATCACAATTCACAGGTGAATCCATAGACAATCATCTTCTGTTTGCTCATAATTTTTCTTAGCAGGACTTTTGGCAGTTTTTTAAAATGAGTAGCTCCCAGCACCTCAAAGCAAACAGCCTGGTATCACACAGATAATTGACCGACGCTGACATTGTAGACACCGAGAAAGGATTATCTTGTAAATCATAGAGGATTTTTTAAAATTAAAATGCAATGTGCACAAATGTGCTCTCTCCCAGAGCAACCAATCGGATTCTGTCATTTTTTTTTTTCCAGTGTGGTTTTTAAAAATGAAAGCTAACATCTGATTGGTCGCTACGGCTTACCCAACATATGTACACACAGAGCGGCGATCTTTGAATCAGCCCTGTTTGTCTTTTGGAAAATGTTATTTTGGATTGTCCTTCGCACGCCTTTTTCATTGTACTTTTTTGTGGACAAATTATTGTCGTAGCCTGTTTGAAACATGTCATTTTGTTAATCACCACTTATTCGTTCCTCCGCTTGTCGTATCCTGGGGATGTAAATGCTCCACTCATCACTAGACCGGTGTGGGTCCTATGTCAAAGTATGCTGCACGCATTTCAGTGCAATGGGGGCGCAAGGTGATAGGAATAAAACAATTAAACCATTTTTTATAACTGTAAAATAAATCTGTCAGTTCCGGACTCTGTGAATTGGCAGCAACGTGGGAAGGGGAGGGGTGTGCTTTTTTTATAAGTATTATTTAATTTATTATTTAGACTTGTTTCCTTTTAGATAAATTATGGTAAAATTTGTATCTATGGTGGGATAGCTGACAATGGGTTTTAAGACTGATGTACATCTTTCATTCGTGTTTTGTAAACTACTATATAATCTGTTCATCAATTGGCTGAGCTTTGTTGGTTTACAGTACACTGCCTGTTGACTTTTGTTTTTTGTTTTGGCGTGTGTTATATTGTAGTAGCCTTTACTCCTTGTGGATGTAGCCCTGGTAAAATTCACTAAAGATTATCCATACAGTATGTATCCATGAAGTATGCGTTCTACACATTGAATATTTGTCATTTAGGGGGGAATTCGAATCTGATGGAGGTCCAGCCAGAGCCTTGTGTGATATGCGCCTGCTCGCACTTCTGCGTATTATGATAACCTCTGATTGAGGCTCTGACAGTTCTTCGCAGGCCATTGAACTTCCCTTTTAGTATTCATTTATAAGAAAAGTACACAATGACACATTAATATTTGAAGCATCCAAGAGTAGATTGTGAGTGTTTGCTGACACTTGTATACCCTTGCAGGTAGCATGGTCGGACTGCAGCTTTTTTGCAGAACATTTACAGACTGTGGGCCTGATGCATTAAAGCACGCAAAGTGAAAGTATTGTGCATTTTTTTTGGGGGGGGGGGGGTTTAAATGCTCATATTTCGGGCATATGCACGTCCGTATTCAACTACAAGCAGTAGAAAGATACGTTTCTTGTTGAATACGGGTCTAGGTATGCTCTGCATGAACGACACTTGCAGTATGGCGAGAGACACAATGCACTGCAGGATACGTAGAACACATATGTGGAATGTAAAGCCACAGCAGACTTAACAGTACACTGCATTCAATTGTTGTCATCTCTTAATAATATAGGGCCTGATTCATTAAGGACAGTTTAGCAAAAAAGTTTTCTTGCTCAAATTTTCTGGACAAAACCATGTTACAATGCAAGGGGTGCAAATTAGTTTATTATTTTGCACATAAGGAAAATACTGTCTGTTTTTTCGTGTAGCACACAAATACTTGATAGCTTATTTTTACACTGAAATTTAAAGTTGATCTAGAACATGCCCTACCCCACCTATAAATCTGTCCCCACATTTTAAATTTACCTCCCCCTCCAATGCAACATGGTTGTGCCTTACTTACTTTACTTTATCTTAACTTTCAGTAATGAATCAGGCCCATAGTCATTAATGAAAAACATTAATAAAAAAAAAGTGTCCCCCCCATTGTTTTCCGACATGAAATACATTGATCAGGATGTTATTAATATTTACTGTAATTTAAATGCATTTTTACAGTTGTTCTTGATTATGTTATAGCATGCATACGTGGCCGTCATTGCTATCACTTAGCACTTACACCAGACCTGTAGCTGGTGCAAGTGATATGATACCAAACACGCACCCGAGAGATGCCCCAAGTTTGAATTGAACGTTGCTATGTCTGCTCGAGCTTGGCACGTCCTTACTGTACACTGACTACTTGCATACGCCCCTTACACTCCCCATTCTGCCCATGACATTGTAACCTGTCTTAATTATCTTTTGCACTCCAAGATCAGTTGCATACACTGGCATTCACTGGGCATGCACAGTGGAATTTAATGCAAAAATCGGCAAGTATGGGCATTTACATTCCTTAATGAATCAGGTCCTGTTTGCACTGTGGTCAACTACAACTACATGCAACTTATAGTAAAGAGAAGCTGTTACCAGGGGAAGCTTTTTTGATTCATTTAATATTCACTGAAACTTAGCACAAAGAGTATTGGATTTCATGGTCGGTAGTTTTGATTTTCTCTATGACATTCTGGCCAATCGTCAGTTCTTTAAATTGATCTCCTAATCCACCATACTTTATCTGCCCAATTAATTAAATGCAGTAACTTGTATAATCTTTAGTGAATTGAAACCAGTTGTCCAAACATTTCCAGTAAGTTCCCAATACCCAATGTCATAAGTCCACACTTCTATGCTTTGCTTGATGTCTTGTTAAATTGGCACAAAAAAAAGCTTAAAACATGTGTGTGAATTAATGAATGTGTTCAACCCCTTTTTAATCGTTAACATTAAGCAAGAATACTTGTCTCAGTCCTGCTTACGTCTAATAAAAAGGGATTGGGTGTACATCAGCTTTTAAACAGCCAAGTCAGGTATTTCTGATACAATAAGCCTCCAAATGGAAAGATGAACCAGTAGAGTTTTCTTGAATTGTTAACCAAATTAGATTAGTGATTGCAATATTTAAATGTAAATTCTGTTTTCAGAAAGGAAACTTAATTCTAGTTTAAAATTGACTGTTTCTACACACAATCTTGTATACTACTTCAAGGAGAAAAGGTTTTTTTTTAATGCACTGTAGAACAGTCCCATATTCATTTTTTTATAGAAATGTTACCCAATGTTGCATTCTTTTGTTTATTGAATAAAGTTTTGATACAAAACACTTTGCCTGCGAGTTGTTTATCTAGCACTTAAGCCAACAAATTATTAAAATATGTACATGCGCAGAATGACATGGGTGCTATGAGCAAAAAACTCTGTTTACTGGCTGTAGACACACCAACGTTGGCTCCGATATCAGCATATTGACCAATATCAGCACATGTGGAATCAAGGTTATTGGAATAAAATCGATTGCATAATTTTTGGGGATATCCAAAAATGGCAACTAAAGACGTGTTATTACACAGAGTAAATGTTCAACAACTCATAGCATTCCCTCACAGTCACGGTACTTTAGTTCTACAGCGGCTGCAGAACCGCTGGATGCTCAAAGTTGCTGTAAAAGATTGATTTTATATATATATATATATATATATATATATATATATATATATATATATATATATATATAATTTATATATTGAGCTAATGAGGGGAATAGGTACCATCTCCTGGGGTAGGCGGTAGGGAACAGAGGCAATGAATCACATTAAGTCCAGGGTTTTCAGCACAACCGACCTCAGACAGTTTTATTAAGCATATTCAAACAAACAAAACATAAATGAAAGGCCTTGCCTGTCTGGAAATAAATGAACATTTCATTAACAGCTTCTCTCAAGTCTGAGGCCTTGTGTCCCAGACACATACCAAACTCAAAGATATTTGCTCACCCTTAACATAGTCTCTCAGGAGGTGTCCAGCCTCCTCTCCAGGTAGGTTAAATAACTATGGTCAAAAATGACAAATGACAATTGGTTGTTGGTATTGTTTTGATATTTTATTATTGCAGATGTTTTAAGTGGAAAAGGAAGTTTAAACTTTATGTTTTGAAGAGAGGTTGTGTGAAATATTATTATTCGGGGTGAATATTGGTAGAGCAATATATATTTACATATGCACCCTAGTAAATATGTCTCTTAATACTGGTATAGTGATATCTGATAGACAATAAAAAGTACATGATCTTAAGTACACAGACGTAAGAGCATATTTATCATTATCAATCCCAATCCTGTTGATATGATTAGATATCACTGCCACAAAATGTACTTATTTCCGCCATTTTTTTAGAAAAAATATCTCCGACTCAGGGACCAATTCTCAGCTGTCTGGATATACTGGTCCAGAACGGTAAGAGTTCACCTACCGCTTTGTCTGTTTGGTCTTGTACACATGCATTTGCCAGGTCACTCGTGCACAGTGGAACTTGAAGTCAGATTTGGGCTCTATTTCCATTTACTAAAAAAAAATAAAAAGTTAAACATAGTCTAAAAAAATGTTTATTTGAAAAAGAAAGAACAAATGTTTAATATTAATGCATTAAAAGATGCCTTATTCAGAGGGTAAAGCATTTTTATTACTTTTGGTCTGTTATCGTCATCCTGGGTTGACAGTAACAGAACAGATATGACGGCGGTAGGCGGCGGTATAAGTACCACAGCAATACTTGTAACATAGGCTTGAACATGCAACGGGCCGGAGCATCGCCTCTGTGATGAATTGGGCAAAGGATAAATAAGCCCTATCAATACCCCAAAGTTCCCTTTTAGCCGGCAATAGGGCTTTTAACCCTTTCATATATATGACCCTTAGTTTTTAGTGGTAGAAGTCGCACTCATGCGAGTGCCAATTCCATCCTTAAAATAAGACTCCGATTCGATGGCTAGTGTACAATACAGACTCCGATCTGATGACTAGTGTACAATACAGACTCCGATCTGATGGGTAGTGTACAATACAGACTCCAATATGATGGCTAGTGTACAATACAGACTCAGATCTGATGGCTAGTGTACAATACAGACTCCGATCTGATGACTAGTGTACAATACAGACTCCAATATGATGGATAGTGTACAATACAGACTCAGATCTGATGGCTAGTGTACAATACAGACTCCGATCTGATGACTAGTGTACAATACAGACTCCAATATGATGGATAGTGTACAATACAGACTCAGATCTGATGGCTAGTGTACAATACAGACTCCGATCTGATGGCTAGTGTACAATACAGACTCCAATATGATGGATAGCGTACAATACAGACTCCGATCTGATGGCTAGTGTACAATACAGACTCCAATCTGATGGCTGGTGTACAATACAGACTCTGATCTAATTCCAAGTGTACAATGAAGAAATTTAAAGACAACCCAAGGTTGTAATACCCCAAGTAAAATTGCATATCTTAATGTAATCTGCAGGGTGGCTCGGCAGTGGGACTTACCACATGTGTAACCTCTACAGCCAGGTGCTCCCGCTGCTGCCTGGCCTACTGGGCAACAGTGTCAAATGATGATGTTTGGTCCTGTGTCACTCCTCATTAATCTGATGGCTGGTGCACAACAATAACCCTAATCCTTCTGGTTAGTGTAGAAAGCAGACCTTTGATATTGGTAGTTGGTTAAAAAGTAAATACCTTATCCTAGTGACTGCATTGTGGTCACTAGTATAGAAAGTAGATCTCGGTGGCTTGTGTTGAAAGTGGATCATCAAATCTGGATTGTAGAATAGACCACAGACTCCAACTCCTGGTGGGTAATGTAGAAATGAGGCACCCAATCCTTGGTGGCTAGCATAAAGCTACCAGTCCTTGCGGCTAGTGTAAAATGCAGACTAAAATACTGGTAGTTGGTGTAGAAAGCAGACCTGAGTCCAGATACCCTTTGCTGCCAGAAGCAGGAATTTATCCAGGAATGTCTGGTCACACTACGTTACAGAGATCCTGTCACCAAGGGGAATCAGTGTTCACCAAAAATAATAATATAACAAGTTCAGTGTCTTACATGCTCTAGTCAGGCTATGTCTGCCATGGGTTCTGGGGGTAAATTTATCAAGCTGTGGGTTTGAAAAAGTGGAAATGTTGCCCATAGCAACCAATCAGATTCTAGCTGCCATTTTGTAGAATGTACTAAGTAAATGATAACTATAATCTGATTGGTTGCTATAGGCAACATCTCCACTTTTTCAAACTCACAGCTTGATAAATTTACCCCTTGGTGAGAAATGGAGGCTAGAAGAGAGCATAGAGCACTATGAAGATCAACTTGAAGCTGTGTCGAGCATTTAACATGCAGGGCGCACTCCCAGGCCAACATGTCTACAAGGTTCATGTGACTTAGATCTCAATTAGTTCATGATAGGAAAATCTCTGTCACCTTTGTCATGTGACATCCTCAGCTACGGAGGAACCTACCATTATGGGGTTGGCAGACAATTTTTGGCCCCAGGATAAGCATAAATAAGTAACTGCGGCTCCACTAGCAAACTGCCAAAACCCTGTGGGCATGGTTTGTCTAATGTGGGTGTGGCTTCTCTACTGTGGATATGGTTTGTCTAATGTGGGAGTGGCTTCTCTACTGTGGATATGGTTTGTCTAATGTGGGAGTGGCTTCTCTACTGTGGATATGGTTTGTCTAATGTGGGAGTGGCTTCTCTAATGTGGATATGGTTTGTCTAATGTGGGAGTGGCTTCTCTAATGTGGGCACAGTTTGTCCAATGTTGGAGAGGCTTCTCCAATGTGGGCACAGTTTCTCTAATTTGGGAGTGGTTTCTCTAATGGGGGCATGGTTTCTCTAATGTGGGTGTGGTTTCTCTAATGACTGAATGGTTTAGCTAATGTGGGCGTGGCTTCTCTAATGAGAGCATGGTTTCTCTAATGTAGAGTGGCTTCTCTAATGTGGGCATGGTTTCTCTTATGTGGGAGTGGTTTCTCTAATGTAGGAGTGGCTTCTCTAATGTGGGCATGGTTTATCTTATGTGGGAGTGGCTTCTCTAATGTAGGAGTGGTTTCTCTACTGTGGGTGTGGCTTTTCCAATGTGGGCCTGATTTCACGCTGATTACTCTGGAAGAACTATGGTCATCCATGACTGAACATTTCCATCATCTAGTATTTGAAAACAATTGTATCACTATGCGGAAGTTGGCAGATTGAACAATCATAATCCAGCAATCTCTTTTTCTGCACATTTTTTAATGGAGATCATTTTATGTGTCCACAAGGGGTTTGTGAAAAGAGTTTTTAACTAAAATTCTTACAATTATGGTGTGTGTGGCCACCTTTAGCTAATCCAGCTCTACTACTCGCGCTAAAATATATTAAACTAACAGTTTGTAATGTTTCTCAAACCTAATCCTCAGCTACCGCTAAGAGTCCATGTTTTCTGTGTCTCCCTGAGGGCTGTGTTAGTGAATCACCGGTCTAATATATACAGTATACTGTGTCAATGATGGGTAACCAGGTCTCGGTATTGCTTTATGACTATATAATAAAAGTGAATAAAGTATAAAAAAAAGATTGGGACTGAACTGCTTGAAAGGTAAAATTAAATAAAATGTCGTGATTTCATACCTCTGAGCTACAGATGAACGAAGTTAATAATTAGTTTTGAAACGCATAAGAGATTTTTCTGCCCGAATCCCAAATATAACTCAGTATCTTCTCATAACATTATTTAAATGTAAATTTATATTTTAACGTGTTAAAAATATCATGTTAGTGGGCATCTATCTACGGTGTCACAGGGTAGCAATATATTCACATTACACCTGGACATTTACTGACCAGTGATATATTTCATTCTCACCTGCTTCATAATCAGTGTTTATTTAATGGTCTATTTACATAATGTACAGTTACTGCAAGGAGAGAAAGTGTTAGCTGTATTTTAGGCATTTGGGTAAAGCGGAACTGTCGTACACAAATAGTGCAATCAGCTTTTTTTTGGGGCTGAACAATAATAGCTACCACTGTCTGCAGAATGACTACTGAGCAAAAATTGGTGAATTCCGTAAGGACCAAGGACTCCAATGAGGTAAGAGGCACTTTATACCTTTGTGCCTCTTTCCTCGGTTGATGTCTCTAGTTCCTAGAAAATTGATAGGCTGCATTCTAATGAGTCTTGATGCAGCCCACAAGATATTATTTATTATTGCCATCTATTTATATAGCACCACTAATTCCGTAGCGCTGTACAGAGAGCTCACTCACATCAGTCCCTGCCCCATTGGGGCTTACAGTCTAAATTCCCTAACATACACACACTGGTCAATTTGTTAGCAGCCAATTAACCTACCAGTATGTTTTTAGAGCGTGAGTGGAAACCTGAGCACCCAGAGGAAACCCACAGAAACACGGGGAGAACATACAAACTCCTCACAGATAAGGCCATGGTTGGGAATTGAACTCATAACCCCAGTTCTGTGAGGCAGAAGTGCTAACCACTGAGCCACCGTGCTGTCCCAAAATAACTGCTTGCACCGTATGTAGTGTCCAGGTCCTCTTTAAATCCAGTCCACTGTTTAGAAAACAAATACTATCAATCTCAAATTTAGACGCTAATAACATTCCAAAAAAAAGAAAAAAGAAAAAAATGCTGGTTAATGCCACATTTTAAACACATTGTACGGTGTGTATCCTGTTACTGATTCTGACATGTTCCACAACTTCAAGGTTCGACCTGCTGTGTGTTCAGAGCTGCCTCTCTGCATACCACTGTTGTAACACAGAGTTATTTCAGTTACTATCACCTTCCTGTCAGCTTGAACCAGTCTGTTCATTATCCTCTGACTCTCTCATTAATCAGATGTTTTCACCCACAGAACCGCCGCTCGCTGGATGTTTTTTGTTTTGCGAACCATTCTCTGTAAACTTTACAGACTGCTGTGCGTGAAAATCCTGGGAGCTCTTCAGGTTCTGAGACACTCAAACCTCCCCGTCTGGCACCGACAATCATTCCAAGGTCAAAGTCACTTAGATCACATCTCTTCCTCATTCTTTCTGAACAACCACAGAACCTCTCGACCATGTCTGCATACTTTTATGCATTGAGTTGCTGCCACATGATTGGCTGATTAGATATTTGCAATAACGAGCAGCTGTACCTAATAAAGTGACCATTGAGTGTAGTAATAGTCTTCTTACAACAGAAAATATTTACATGCTCACAGGTAAATTATAGTTACCAGCCTCAACAGCAACAAAGATCAAAGTGACTATACTTCACCTGAGGAATTGTGGGTAGAAATGTGTAAATGGATAATTATATAACCCTATCAGCCAACCATACAACCAGAAGTGCTTACAGCCAGGGACGCAGTCATATCAATCTAACTAGGTCACAAAACTCCTTTTAATGGATGACCTGATAATTAATTGGCAAGAAGATGCAGTGCACGATACTTAATGATTTGTCTTTTACAAAATAAATCATGCAGAAAACAGATTACGGCACCTGGTCATTAATTTTTTACCAATTTCCCATGTATGATGCCCGTACAATTGCAATGCCATAAAATATCCGTCCTTATTTCTCATTAGGACAGAAGTGTCATAAATAACTTTACATGATAAATAGGATATATCCCAGAGCACACCGTGAGGCTTCAGCGTAATCAAAGTCCAATGAATCAACACAGGGGTCTGAGAATAAGCACAATTTTTGCTGCATGGTCGATTTTCTTCAACAAACGCAGTTTGTGTTTGTCTGTAAGTCATGGCGTCGTTTATTAAAGGTGCTGTGACAGCAAACATTTTCTTGCTTAATTGTTGTTACGAGCCGCCGCGGCTCGTCTCCTGGTTCTGCTAGCGTCCCGGCCATCACCTTGACGACCGGGACGTCATTTCCACTTCCTGGTCGGCCGTTGCCAAGGCAACGGTCCGACGCTGATAATCTAGCGCTGCGTCCCGGCGGTATTAGTGGCCGGGCGCATGCGCGCAATTTAACACAGCCTGTGGGCTGATTAATGTAATTATCATGGGGGCTGTGTGAGACTCAGAGCTAGGCTCTGATTGGTGGCTTGTGGTATTTAGGGCAGTGAGGTCTGCAGCCTCACTGCCGGTTATAGCGTTCTGTCCTCAGTTCTGCTGCCTGCTTGTGCTATCCATTTTGGTTCCTGCTACCTTGGATTTGACTACCCATGTTTTGACCCCTGCTTGTTATTGGACCTGTGACCCTTCTCTTCTGACCTTGACCTTTTGCCTGGAATTCGGATTTTGCTTCTCTGCCTGTGAGTTTGACCCTTCGCTTGCCCTTGGATATTGCATCTGTGCCTGTGACCTTTTGACCTAGGATTCTTCTTATACTACAGTCCACCAATCACTCCACTCCTGGGAACTCCTTTAAGTCAGTATACGTTACTCGACCCTCGGTCGGCCCGCAGCCCAGTCTGTCCCCACCACTAGGGGCTCCAGCGAACACCTGGCCTTCAGAGTAGTTCCCGAGTTTCACTGTACTGACTTCGGAGTTCCTAACAATTGTGACCAGTTTATAGACAAGCAATGTGATATCCCTTTATGCAGGAGTATGTCATTCGTTATTCCTTTTTCAGATATCCTATCTTCTTCCCAAGTGCCCATTCGTTCATGTTTGTATCTCTTCCTTTTTAATTTCATTTTAGATGTCGCCTGAAGAAATGGGGGTGCTTTATTTCTTTATATTTAAAATATCTGGGTTGGTGGGTGAATTCATTAAGTAAAATATTGAAATACAATGGCGATGTTTAAAGAAAGAAATAGGTGTGATTAACACCGCAATTAGATAATATCCGCCTAGAAATGACATCATTATAATTATCATTGGATGTTTATTTATACAGCAATTAATAGAGCTTGTCATTTCCCATAAATATTTTTACATTAAGAAAATATCTTTCTTATGAGAGCTTTTCGTAGATAAATCTTATTGGAGTTTCATTTCATATGGAGTCAACAAGAGAAGATATAGTGTCAAATACTTCCACTTATTTATATAGTTATTTGTTTTTGCAACTAATTTGTCTTCTGATAATTAATCTCTTGCTTCATTTGTCTATTTCACTTTCTTTCCATATATCTGTATATTCTTGACTAATCTGAAGTTTTGAAACAAAAGAAGAAATAAAACTTGGCTAATCCATATAATAAATGGTACCAGCTGCTTGACAATATAAATGCCCTATATGTATACAGAACAAAAGGACAATTGTTGTCGGCGCTGGGTCACACATGCGCCTATCCCCTCAGGCTGGCCCCGCCAACGGGTAAATTAAATTTGACCGCTCTGGGCCAATATTGCCGACATTGCCAAGGCAGCTGAGTGTCGCCATATGTTAATAAGTAGACCCCATAGATTATGTTATCAAGGTGAAAGAAGATGAATACACATTTCAACAGATCGTTTCATGATCAACATCAACGTTTATTTTGTATAGCGCCAGTAAATTTTGTAGTGCTTTACAATTGGGAACAAATAGAGTAATTGTGGTTGAGGAATATTAGAAGCTTTCCTGAAGAGATGAGACCGCTTGAAGATTTGAAGAGTAGAGGAAATTCTTATTGTGTGAGGGAGGGAATTCAACAAAATGGGTGCTGCCCGAAAATTTTGGAAATGATTGGTAACCAATGTAGAGACTGACAGAGTGGCTCGGCGAGGAAGAACGATATGCAAGAAGGGCTTGTACAATGTTAAAATTCATAATAATCTGTCACAGCACCATCTGAATTGTGATCTTCTAAGAAGATGGAATTGTACATTGGCTATGCCTCAACTCTTGCGTAATCAAAGAGAAGCCACCAATAATGGAATTGTTGCAATTTCTTGCAAAAGGTTTTTTTTTTTCCACCCGAAGCAATAGCAATTGATGGTGACCATTTGAGACCATTTGATAAATTATCCAATTTTGTTAGAAGGGATAGTTCTTTCATTAGCAGTATTATACCAATTATATCACTATTTGAGCTACCATTAGCTAAGTGAAAATAGATATTGACCAGAAAACCTTCAAACGCAATTTTCACAAATACGTATTACTCTAAATTGTAGAAAACAAGGTGATGATGATGGTGCAGGTGAAAATATATGTGTATGGATGGCAAGCAAGAAGAAAACAATGCTGGCAATGATAGTGATGACGATGATGATGATGACATTGACGATGACATCAATGACGATGATTATGAGGACGCTGATGACATTAACAGCGTCGACGATGACATCAAAGATGATGATGATTACAATTAAGATGATGACGATGATGACATTGACGATTACATCAATGATGATGATGACAGTAATGATGATGACACAGATGACATTGACGGCGTTGACGATGATGACATTGACGATGACATCAGAGATGATGATTACAATGATGATGATGATGACGATGATAACATTGAAAATGACATCACAGATGATGATTACAATGATGATGATGACGATAATGACATTGACGATGACAACAATGATAATAATGATGATGACGAAGATGAAACCCAGGCTAAGATGACGTTTTAGGTGGTGATGCATTAGGACAGAGTGAGGGCACAGATTATGCTACTTTGTGTAGAAAAAATGAAGACCACATTGGAAATCCATGTTACAAATAAAACATGTTCTAGACTCCTCTAAATATTTCTTTATTGCAATGAACATGAGGGCATTGCTTCAGAGCTACTTACACACCGGCATGGAGACAAACCCCACTGCATTGTACATTACAGTGCACTTCTTGATTCAGTGGCCTCTGGTTTCTCTTCTTTTCTTAGGGCTGTTTTTGCTGATGTCATTGTTGTGAAATCCTCAGCACCTCTCCTGGGTTCAGCGCTCCCTCTAGTTGTTCCACACATGATAGCTGCTCTTCTGGTGAATACAAAGACACAGTACATGTCCTATGGCAGACTAACCAAATCTAAAATTCTTTTATTGTCTTCTGAAAACGTCACTCTCACTAGGAGGCTCATGCAGAGTTGGCAGCAAGTCAATTTTGTTTGGTCAAAATACCCTTTTCCATACTGCTAAACCCCACATGCTTATAAACAATGAGAGCAGCTTTTCCCACGCTCTGACCAATCAGAGCAAAGCCGCTCTGTTTGGTTATTACTGGCATGCCAGGAGAAATATAATTTGTGTCGCAGTGACGCAAGTCAGCGCTATTTAAATGTTTGTTTTTATTTTAAATCCAATTGGATTAAAAATTGCAAGACCAGGCCTATTTTCTTAACCTTTTTTCCCTTGAAGTGACTCAGTTATCACAACATAACTTTAGATACAAACCAATGAACCACTTGAAGATTGGAGCTTCCAGTTCAAGTTGTTTTCAGCAATGTTCTGTTTCTTATCTTCCTGCTACTGCTCTGACCTCTGTTCCTGTTTATATTGTGTCTTTCTATGTGCCTGTATCTTTAATGAATCCCCTTTCTAATTGTCTTCCTCATTTCTGTTTGCTCATTGCTAGGGCTGTTAGAAAGGGAAATTATGATGTTATCACTATGAGAGTGTGATCAGAGAGAGGTCATTGATGGTAGTGTTGGTAGCAATGCTCAAAGTGGGGTAGTATGTGTGGTATGACATACCGGCACTTCTTCACCACACATCTGCACATTCAGGGCCGGCGGTAAGCAGGGTAAGCAAGGACAGGGGAGTGCAATGCTGGGGAGGCACTCCTGCTCCTCCTGATTTCCCCACTTATCCACCGATGCTGCATTCAGTGGGCGGCAGGGGCTCTCATGTCCCAACACTGTCAGTGAGGAGCAGTGCAGAGAGGAGCCAGAACACAGAAGAAAAGAAAAAGAGGAAGAGGAGAAGACAAAAGAATGGTCATAGAAAGGTAAGTGTCACGACTGTCAAGTTGTTCAGGTTCAGGATGAGCCTCGAAGCCTGCTAGGCAATGACTACCCCCCAAGAGGTGCAGAGTCTAATGGGGGGAGAGGTATTCACCAGGGATCCCCGCAAGGAGTTATGGACTTGGCTGCTCCCCAACCACAGGTCTTGGTCCTCTAGGGGGTGCAGAGCAGATTAAGAAGGAACCTGGAGACAATGGAGAAGAGAAGCTATGCTGGACTGCAGAAGCGTAAGTATACAGGTCTTGGAGAGCGGCAGGTGAGTCAGGAGAATATGACAGGAACAATACACTGAGAGAAGCAGATGACCTATAGTCAGCAGACCATCCACGAGTCTGACAGGTGTCTGTGCTGAGCAGCAATACACAGGAGAGTTGAGATCCTTAAGAGTCGGTCACCCAGAGACAGGATCTATGATGATGCCTTGTAGTAACTCTTCAAATATCTGTGGAACACACTACAGCAGGTAAGAGCACTGAGGTCTTAGATGGATAGCGCATGCTTGATTCAGGATCAGTGATGAGGTGCGATATAATGCTGGCTTAACACAAACATATACTGAGGAACAGATGACACAGGAACAGTAGTGACAGTGATAAACTGTAGAGAACTGTGCGCTGGGATCCCTGTGGGCGGAATAGCCCGGAGCAGAATCAATGATGAGACGCGATACTCAGCAGTATAAGCAATGGCTTTGAATTAGAACAGGTATGAGCAACGAGGACACGATGAGTAGTAGATGACTGATCGCTGAGATCCCTGCGGGCTAGATAGCCTACCAACAGGACCAATGGTAAGGCACGAGTCAGCCAGCCAATGCTGGCGTGGCTGGCTGATGAGTACCTGCAGCTAAAACATACCTCCATGATTGGAAGGTCAAGTTATCATGATACATTCAGCTGCGATAAATGGTAAATTGTTATGGATACATATCACTATGCACCTGTGCTTACAATTCACCAAGGTGAAAACAGAGAAAGTTTTATCTCCTGCCTTTGAGAGATAAGTGCAGAGAAGTAAAGCGAATCTCTTGGAGGAAGTCAATATTGGCATGTCCTTATAGTACAATACGGGCACGTTCATGTTACTGGACCTGAGGTAGACCTGGGCACAGACATATATACACTGCTAGCAGCCGCCATATCTCTTGTGGGTGCTGGAGGTCTGGTACAACAATACACAATGAGGATCTTAACAATCAGCAGAATAATTTAGCTGCTTCCAGTTGGCAGATTGCAGACTGACATCTCCACCTGATCTCAGTTAATTAGTGTGGTTGCTATATTATATCTGACCAACTATTCATTTTACTTAATTGATATTTTCCCGCATGATTTTTAAAGGAGAAATTAACAGGTGTTTTTTTGAAACATCAGGTAATTGCTGCTGCACTGATGTCAGCTGGGTGTGATCATATGATCTCCACTCACTTGCAGCTTAATCTGACACCTGTCATTATTGGCTACTACTGCTTTAAATGCTTTTCAGATTCACTGAACCATTGCCGAGTATAGTGTTCGCACGCTGGCTTCTCCATGCTCCTGCTCCTGACCTCTGCCTTTGACCTGACTACTCCTGATTATACCTGGGTTGACCTTATTACTTGTGACCCTGATTACGCATATTGCTGCCTGGACTAACCCTTTTGCCTGGTGTTTGAGTCTGCCTATTGTCAGTTATATCATTGCCCAGCAGCAGGATCGTGGTGCCCACTATCTGCATGACTTTCCTGTCCTGTGTGAGCTGTGATACTCATTCTACTTTTATAGTGTCTTTGCACTTTCCCTTGTACTGTGAGTTGCACTCTAACTCCACACAGGCCACAACCGGTATTACACCCATCTTCTACTCTACACTGTCAAGCTGTTATACTGATAGAAGTTGGTATTACATCATATTGCAACTCAGTATACCTGTTAAACTTAGCCCAGGTGCATCCTTGTTGTAATAGAGATCCCTGATCAGTATCCAGCTGACAAGTCCCTTGTGGGGTCCACCCCCTTGAGTTACGTTACTACTACTCGAGAATAAGTCCTGGGGACAACCAAGTGCCACCAAATATATCGTAACAATGCTTCTGTATAATTTAATTTAATTTCACCTAATTAATTATATATATATATTTGACCCTTTTGATAAAGTCTATTGTGGACGAAACGCGTCAAGGAGGCAGCGTCTTTCTCTGTGTGTTCCAGCTGGCAGCAGGAGAAGGAGTTCCCGGTCCATGCTTGGTTTTATTTGGAACTTTATGACACAGATAAGCCTGCTTATATTTTATTCAATGTACGGGCAATTTATTTGTCTTTTTGGAATGTGCCATGTCTATTAAATTTTATTACTTTTTATGAAAATAACGCACTTGTCATGAATATACTACACTATTGTGTTGCTATTTTCTTTTGAGCCCTAGTGTGTGAATCCAATTCGGAGGCCAGTTTTGAATCCCAGTGGAATTTCACAAAGATGTGCAATTTATCATCTGCTATCTGGTACGGGGCTAATTTGGAATAATTATTTCCACATTTAACCAATTGGTGATAATACACTATGTTTGGCGCTTCCTTTTTCTATTTTTTTCTATAGGTTTACATCTGCAATCTGATGTACAAAAGTGAAGCAGCCTACTGTATGTGATTTTATGTATGTATGAGCATGTTTGTTCACGTGTTGTTTTAATTTACACTGAGCGCCGTTGTCTTTTTCACTATTTTATATATATATATATATATATATATATATATATATATATATAATGCAGAAACCAGTAATAGTGTAGTATTATAACACCTCCCCTGGCACACCTCGTGCAAAATGAGCAAAAACAGAACAATCAACTGATCATTCCACAATAAATCACCAATAGTTTTCATTGACACCAGCTGGTGTTAAAGTTCCCAGTTCAAAAACCCAAAACATTTCACATTGTGAGAGCTTCTTTTGTAAATCTCCACCTCTAATATTCAGTTTAACATGTTCTATAGCCTTAAAGTTAATAAATTTAGGATCCTAAATTTATTAACTTTAAGGCTATAGAACATGTTGAACTGAATATTAGATAATACTTTAACACCAGCTGGTCTCAATGAAAACTATGAAATAGCTCCTTTTTTATAACCCTTTTTTCATATTTATAAAAGTTATGGTTCTTTTATTATTGTCTATTTATTCCTCGTAATACACTTTATGTTATGCTGCTACTAGAACTTGATGGGAATATACATTTTTATTGTTAGCACATATCATATTCATATATCACATATTCATATTCATATTCACATATCATGTCATATTACTAAGTGATTATGTGCCTGATTCACTAAGGTGTGCTACATGAAAAACAGACAGTATTTAACTTATGTGCAAAATAGAAAACTAATTTGCACCCCTTGCATTGTAACATGGTTTTGTCCAGGAGACTACTCACTTAATTATTTTACTTAACTTTCCTTAGTGAATCAGACCCATGATCACTTAGTAATATGACTCCAATCAGGGCTCATCAAATACTCCTCTGACCCAATGAGACTGAGTTACTTCAGTACAGCAGGAAGGACTGTCCCTACAGCATTGTCAGTATTGCTGCTGGGCCTGCGGTGATGTCATGCTGCCATTAACTCTATAAGCACCGGCCTTGCAGCACTATCGGAATCCTTCCTGAATCTGAGCCCCTCTTGCATATGCAATTCCTTTTAAAACAATAAATATGTGTATTTTAAACAGCCGGCGACAGGTGGCTGGCCACGCCCCCCCTAGGACCCATCGGCCCGTATACCCACCTAGACCACCTAACCAGTAACCCAGCTCCGATACAGGGTAATTACTTCACCCTATATGTAAAGAATATTCTTTGTTTTTGGCTTCTCAATATTCTTTCAGCATCATTGATATTTTTTTTTTTATCAATGACTGTGGTCTCCCTCCCTCAAGCATTTGGTCGGATCATGGTATGACTCAATCTGAAAATATGGGTCTCTGGTGGTCCTAGAGAAGAATGGTGTTTAAGTGACCCCCTTTAGTTTTACAGGACGTTTCAGAGGGCTGGGATGAATATTATTTTCTGAATGACACAGCTGAGGTTTCAATATGAGCATCTCATCATCCAACGAATACAGCGCTAAACTCAAGAGGGAGGTTAAGAAAACTAATCATTTTACAGTTACAATTGCTCCACCGACAAAGGCTTTATTGCAGGAGTTACCTCTGCTAGAGGTCAGCTCACAGATCTACTTATGGATAAAGCTGATAAAGTGATGAAAAGAGTTCAACGTTTATTTTATGATACGTATAACAAACCTGATACTAAGTTATTGAAAAAACGCAATACAAAGGCCTTTGAAATGAACATCCATGCTATTAGGTAACCTTCTTTGGACTATAGACTTTGGTCTATTTTGGCCTTCCTGACTTCTTGCAAACTCCCTAAACTTTCAAAGGACACAAGTGGTTCACAAAGTTTCAGATAAACGAAATTTGAAATGATCAAAGCCTTACATCCTGCTAAAGATTCAGGCCCAGGTGTAAGGATAGCCCCTTATTATAACTCCTTTGCTTCCAAATTAGTTCCTCATGTTTGAACTTTTATCAATGCAGCCTTTCAGATGCTGCCACTTTTGCAATGGATTGGCTTCTTAATTAACCAAAGATCATTCCATTTGTATTTGTGTTTTGAAACGCTACAGATGTAGCCCATTTGTAACTACAAAATGACCTTGATCATCATGCAAATTAGAATTCTAGCTAATACATAAGCAAATTGAATCCTTCCTTCTCTAATTCACTCAGATAATACAGACTTCAGTCCTACTGATAGTACCATGGATAGCATTTGCCATCTCTGGATTTAATCCATAATGCACAAGGGGAAAGCACCCTGATGATGCTACTAGCCCTTGATGCTGAAAAAGACTTTGATTGGATTGGAGTCCCATGCAATTAGTTCTTCTCTCATAAGTTATCAGGATATTCTATAGTTGGCCCTTAAAGACCATTTCGGGCTTTAAAGTCAATCACCATCAATCTGTGACTCTCAAAATTTCTCTACCTAAACATCTTGAAAAAAACTTTCAATTTATGTTCTTACCCTGACATTTGCAATACCTTGAAATTTTCCTTACTTCTACAAAGCGACCATAGGGTTTGCCCAAGCCTTTCTTAAAATTTGAAACCTATATTTGCTGAACTACAAACGTAGAAGCATAGCATTTGACAGCAGATAAGATCCACTTGGCCCATCTAGTCTGCCCATTTCTTAACCTATGGTAACCTCCAGCTCTTTTTGATCCTTAGTTATTTGTAAGGATATCCTTATGTGTATCCCAAGCATGTTTGAATTGCTCTACTGTATTAGCCTCTACCACCTCTGATGGGAGGCTATTCCACTTACCCACTACTCTTTCTGTGAAGTAGTTTTTCCTCACATTCCCTCTGAACCTACTCCCCCCCAGTGTCAGTGCATGTCCTCGTGTTCTAATACTTCTCTTCCCCCCAGTGTCAGTGCATGTCCTCGTGGTCTAATACTTCTCTTCCCCCCAGTGTCAGTACATGTCCTCGTGTTCTAATACTTCTCTTCCCCCTAGTGTCAGTACATGTCCTCGTGTTCTAATACTTCTCTTCCCCCCAGTGTCAGTGCATGTCCTCGTATTCTAATACTTCTCTTCCCCCCAGTGTCAGTGCATGTCCTCGTGTTCTAATACTTCTCTTCCCCCCAGTGTCAGTGCATGTCCTCGTGTTCTAATACTTCTCTTCCCCCTAGTGTCAGTACATATCCTCGTGTTCTAATACTTCTCTTCCCCCCAGTGTCAGTGCATGTCCTTGTGTTCTAATACTTCTCTTCCCCCCAGTGTCAGTACATGTCCTTGTGTTCTAATACTTCTCTTTCCCCCAGTGTCAGTGCATGTCCTCGTGTTCTAATACTTCTCTTCCCCCCAGTGTCAGTACATGTCCTCGTGTTCTAATACTTCTCTTCCCCCCAGTGTCAGTGCATGTCCTCGTGTTCTAATACTTCTCTTCCCCCCAGTGTCAGTGCATGTCCTCGTGTTCTAATACTTCTCTTCCCCCCAGTGTCAGTGCATGTCCTCGTGTTCTAATACTTCTCTTCCCCCCAGTGTCAGTACATGTCCTCATGTTCTAATACTTCTCTTCCCCCCAGTGTCAGTACATGTCCTCGTGTTCTAATACTTCTCTTCCCTCCAGTGTCAGTACATGTCCTCGTGTTCTAATACTTCTCTTCCTTTGTAGAATGTTTCCCTCCTGTACCTTGTTATAACCCTTGATATATTTGAAAGTGTCTATCATGTCCCCCCTTTTCCTTCTCTGCTCCAAACGATACATATTAAGATCTTTTAATCTTTCCGGGTCAGTTTTGTGCTGTAGACCATACAAGCTGCTATGCAGCCAGGAATTTATATTTCCCATTGATTTATGAGGACAATGTCAAAGTTTGGGGGATCTCTGCAATGTTAGGAATGAGATCCTCTATTAATATCACCACTCTCAAATACCATACAGTGTGCGACCCATGGATTGGGAAATTGTCTGAAGGTGAGGGGTCGGAGGATCTGGTTGAGGATGAGGCAGCCTCGGTCTTCCTTTCCATGATGTCCCTTGTCTTTCCAGCACAACCACCTACAATATTCTCTCAACTTAATTTGGTACTTTTAGTTTATCCTTATTTCTAACCTTCTGAATATTTTTTTTTTCTTACTATAATGTTTGTAAGGTTTCATTATCCCTAGTATGTTTGTATACAGATTATGACTCTAGAACCTTCATCCTACTACTTTTTAATTATCCTATTGCATTTATTACAATGCTGAAAATTGTATCTATTTTTATATCACATCACGTTTACTTCTCTATCTTCTGTAAGTGCGCAGTCCATTTTTATTTTTCTTAATAATGACTAAATTAAATTAAAATGAAAGTGAACTAATTCAGAGCTATTATCTTATTCGAGAACAAAATCATTTAGCTTTTCCTTTAACCAAGGTGTCTAATTAACAAAATTAATTTTGTGTCTTGTAAAAATGATACATGTTTAATCAGCGGTTAAAGATTTTGCACAGTACACGCCCCCGGGCCGCTCAGTCTTACCGCTGATAGGGCCAGGCGGTAGGCCGGCCGGCCACCCCCCCGGATAAATTATCTCCTGTTTTTACCGGCCTGTGCACTGATACGGCCGCATCCCGTGTCATGCTGCTGCGCCATCAATGACGCTCCCGCATCGCGTGTCACGTGATGCGGCCACCTGTGCGCCCCCCCGGACTGAAATCTGCCAGCCCGCGCCTGCCTCCAGGCCATGGAAGCATCTCCTGAAAGCAGAGGGCAGATGAGCATCATGAAGTGTACTGGGTGAATATCCAGACAAACCAGTGAAAAACATAGGCGTTTGGTGCGCATTGCGAGCTCTTCGTAAACTACTGAAATGAGTGTTCCATTGAGGTCCCTTCTGTTCCTCCCACTTTGCCCATTTATCGCCATTCTTCAAATAGGATGTTTAACGGCTGTATGTAGCAAATACTGTAACAGGATGTAATGAAATCCTTTCTCTGCAGACTTAACTATATTTCTTTCTGACTCTGATAGACAAATCATATGGGAAGACTTCAAAATGGAGATAGTGTGCCTTTAATTAAATGACACTATAGATACAATATAAATATAACAAATTAATATAAATAGTAAAATTAACTGTTTATTAATCAAAGACTACCATTCATTTGTTGAAAGGTATAAAATATCCCCTATTTGTATTGGCGTCTTCTGAAATTCATACATTTCACCGTAGATGTGCATTAAACCATAAATTGTTGACTATGGCAAAAGAAAAGACTATGAAGCAAGATGTTCCATTATCACAAGCCGAAGCCTTGATATTATAACTCATTGGGACCGATTCAATTAGGCCACATTAGTGTAGGAATAAAGCAGCGCTAATTGTATTACTGTTGATACGGTAATTTAAAACAGGATTTTTCAGCATTAAAATTACCGTACTAACGGTAATACTGCGCACTTTTACCATAGTAACGGTAATAGTGCCCAGGCAACTTTATTTCTAGAATAATGCAGCCGAATTGAATTGGCCCCATTAACTGAGTAATAAGGGTACTATCTTATTTAAAGGATGGTATGGATACATTAACCCCCTTGTATTCTAAATATTATGATTCTAAGTGGAAGAGGGCACAGCTGAAACAAGAGGGGCAAATGTGGTTAAGAGTATAGATTGGGATAGTTGTGAGGGTGCATTAGTATGAATAGTGTTATTGAGGATAAGGTCACCTCTAAAAAAGAGCTGGGTTTTCAAAGACTGTCTAAAGATTTGAAAGCTGTGGGAAAGTCTGATTGAGCGTGGTAGGAAAATCCATAAGTGGGGAGCAGCGCAGGAGAAGTCTTGTAGGCGGGAGTGAGAGGTGGTTACCAGAGAGGAGACAAGGCGCAGGTCAGAGGTAGATCTAAGTGGGCGTGAGGGAGAATATTTTGATCTGAGATTTGAGATGTATGCAAGGGTGTTGTTGAGGGTTTTTTAGGTAAGGGTGAGTAATTTGAATTTGATTCTGGAGGACACAGGGAGACAGGGCTGAGAGAGAGTCTTGATGTGAGGAATAAAGCAGACGGCGGAGTCAAGTGGGACACCAAGGCACCTGGCTTGGGAGACTGAGAAAATTGTAGTGTTATTAACAGTGAGGGAGATTTGAGGGCAGGTGGTGACTCTGGCAGGTGGGAAGATAATTAGTTCTGTTTTGGACATGTTGAGCTTTAGGTAGTGGTTACACAAAATAGTACAGAAGGAGAGAGGTCAGGGGAAGAGAATTAATGTGAAAATGATATGAATTGGGTGCACCGCTATGTGGGATATTATGAATTGTGGGCACAACTATGTAGCATGATTTGAGTTGTGGGCACAACTATGTGGCATATTATGATTTGAGGTCACAACTATGGGGCATGATATGAGGTATGATATGTGGTTGGGGCTCAACTATGGCATAATACAAAGTGGGGGCACTACTGTGTCATAATATGAATTGGGGACACTACTATGTGGCATAATTTGAACTGACACTACTGTGGCATAACATGAATATTTATTTGCTGGTCCCATTACTATTAATATGATATTAGCATCATAAAATAATACATAATTAAATATAAATATATATATATATATATTTATACAATACATACATACATACACACGCTCAACTGACACACCAGGGCTTGACTAGATGCTAGGCGACACACAGATAGTAAAAGGTTAACAACCCCATGTCTATATTATCTATATTATTAGACCATTACATTTAGTGTAATGGTC
This sequence comes from Mixophyes fleayi, assembly GCF_038048845.1. Classification (NCBI taxonomy): domain Eukaryota; kingdom Metazoa; phylum Chordata; class Amphibia; order Anura; family Limnodynastidae; genus Mixophyes; species Mixophyes fleayi. The sequence goes on along the minus strand of NC_134402.1, from coordinate 442,112,166 downwards.
TAATTAGCTTGCAGCAACCGGTTGTCTCCTAAAGTATCTATCCAATGAAATCCATTTCACTGAAGCACAGTACCTAAATTTAAAGTGTGATATATTTATTCAGGGATCTATGTGTTGTGTCGATTTATGTTTGCATATTGTTGAACCAAGACTCCTAAAATGTTATTTAATTTGTGACATGTTGAATAACATTGCATGTTGATGGTATCGTGGTATTACTTCCCTACACTACCGCTACTCTGCTGCTGTGGTAAAGCCTTATGCCACAAGCAAAGAGAATAAACCCTTGAGTTTATGCAGTTTTAGCCCCGTGCTCCTTGATTTATTCCAACACAGCTGGGGGGACCTTTGCCCCTCTACTATACCACGGGGCCTGCAGAACCTTCCTTACACTACTTTTGGGGTGCCAACCATTTGTCCAGTTACACTTTCACCTTCTCCGTGCTCAAACAACAATCTACTGTCGCTGATGTCACTAAATTGCTGTTACACAATCTGCCTTACACTGATGAGCAATGCCGTCCCTAGTCATTTTAGTGCCCCGGGCGAGACAGGGCACCGGTGTCCCCCCATCTAAGTGGGAGTGACATTTGCTGAGTGGGTGTGGCCAACCTAATGTAGGGGTGTGGTTGGCACATTACTGAAAAAATTCTGTTACACATATTTGCAAATGCATGAAAAGCCAAATGCATGTATATATATTTATATCTATATAGATATACCTATATAGATATATGGCACTGAGTTAAATACTAGTGGCACCACATGTCAAATACAGTGGTTAACTAGTATTTGCACTTGCGGTCTGTGGGTTCCTTAGAGGACCATGCATTTACCCCAGTCCATGCATTTACCCCAGAAGGCACATGCATTCCACTACTTTTGATGCCGGGAATGAATTGTTGCTTGTAGGGGAGCTGGATTACAGCCGTGGTTCGTCTGGGCACAGAGGCAGGACTAGATTGGCATTTCATTGATGGCATGGAAAGGGCGGGCAGGGGTTGCGCCCCCACTAGGCATAGCGCCCTGGGGGGTCGCACCTCCCGCACCGCCCTCGTTACGGCTCTGCCGATGAGACCAAAGCACTTCTACACATTCTGCCTCACACTGATGAGGGATTGGCTATGAAATGTCTACATTCATAATATCAACATTCTAAATGTCTACAGCACAATGTCAACAGAGATAATGTCTACACCGTTATAATGTGGACCAACAAAATCTCTACATGTTCCTATGTCTACATAGTTAAAAAGTCAACATACATTGCAATAAATAAATAAATGTTACAAAAAAAACAGCGTGCCCCCCTCCCTCGTGACAGCTTAACCAATCTTATCACTGACTGCCTAGGCTGGTACCAGCAAAATCAGGGGACCTAAAAGCGTGGGGTCCCATAAATTTACAAATACCAGGACTAGGCTTTGCAAGCCTGGGCTTGGGGCACTATAGCAGGGAATCCCTAGGTCGGTCAGCACAAGCCTGGATTCCCTAGGGAGATCGGGTCCACAAAACAATTGTGCCCCCCTAGGTTTAACTAGCTCCGTGCTGATAGCACTAGGGCAGTGAGTGTGGGGTAATATTAGTTTATTAAATGTATAAATCCATTTTGTCTCTGGTGCATCATGCCCAGGCTGCCATTAAGTGTTTGGGCATGCTGGCACTTATAGTACTACAAGCATACCGATGCTTGCCAGGGCATGCTGGCACTTGGGGAACCACAAGTGCTGCATGCCCTGGCACCCAGGGCCCATTGAGACCTGTACCACACCAAGGAAAAATGTAAATAAAACAGAGACACAAATCTAAAAAATTATTTTATTTGAAATAAACACACCACAAAAATTCCCTCTTTCACCCTCTTTATTTCTCGCCTAGATCCAAGCTCTTCATCTATAAGAAGGATTTCTTTTTTGGCTTGGGAAAATAAAAAACCCCTCATATGCGACGCAATACTAGCTCCTAAGAGCTCCCGCCACAAATGAGTTCTTAGCATCAGTACAGTCATATATATAACATAGGGATTTCCCACAGCTTGAGTTCTGGCCGTGGTAAATCCCTATGTTACATATGTATATATGATGCCTTTACGGACAATTACATCACTTGGCTCTCAGCTGTTGTATTGTTTTTCTATGCTACAAATTACGCCAGTAAACCTAGAAAAAACCTAGAAATTCCACTCACAGGAATAAAAATTTAAATTATTGATAAAATTAAGCCTGTATTTATTGGTACCTCCAAGAAAATCAGTATTTAAATATTGAAAACATACATGCAGAGATTAACCCACACAAACGCTTGAACAATATAACATGAGCCTACAAGGCTCATGTTATGTTGTCCAAACATTTGTTACTCAATTGGTAAGTCTTACAAACGGAGATGGCACAGTTCGAAATTACTATGAGTTATTATTAATAAAGTGTTCAACACAAACATTTGCAAAATCTCTTTGCAAAGAATTGCTTCAAAAATTGCTTTAAAAAAATGATGTGTATTGATTTGGTCTTGCTTATATACAATTAGTACGTGTACGATGCTTTGGTCAAGGTCAAGATATGTATTCGCAACACCAAGATCGTATATACAGATAACAGCTGATACTGAGGTAATTAGTCAACTTAAATGTTTTAATAAAGAGGGTTTAACGGTTCTGAATAAATCTCCTGCAATAATATACTGAAAAGTTGACAGGCCTATGGGGTCCCTATGCTTGTGGGGTAGACGGACACTGCCCAGCATGCCCATGTCTTAAAACAGCTCTGATGGGGGACATACATTCTGTGTCTGTGGATGGTGGATGGGAGTACAGAGTACATCTAGGATGTTACAGTAACTTTTGAGTACAGTAGCATAGGCAAACCGAGGGGGGGGGGGGTTCCTAGTGCCTGGAAACCCTCCTCCAAGCCTGGGGCACTGTATAATTGAGGTGGCTGGACCCTGCTCCCGCTTCACACAACTCTGCTTGAAAAGGGAGAGCTGCGTGCACCTAACAGTAGTGTACACAGCATTGCCCATGTATATTATGGGGATAGGAAGAGTCGGAGAGCAGCCAAGCACTGTCTAAAATTATAGCCTTGCCCCCATGCATGCTGGTCATACCCACTGGTGGAGTGGTGTGGAAACCCCCCCCCCTCTACAAATCCTGCGTTTACCCCTCAGTAGAAAGTAGTAAAATGAACAAGGGCAACAATTATCCCACTATCCAAATTAAGCTGTCCCAATGACCGGGCTGTGTTTCGATAACCTCCATACTTGGAGAACAAGGTCTGTCAAAATTTTTAGCACTAATCCTTTACTGGAACTTAATAAGTCCAAATGAAATGGAAGTAAACTTATAACAACTTGAACTATTGGACGGTATTTGCCTACAATTCTTGTATGAGACTCAGGGAAAAGGATCTTGTCTGTATGTATTACCCAGTATTGTTTTATTAATGTTTGTTCCCAATTGTAAAGCGCTACGGAATTTTCTGGCGCTATATAAATAAATGTTGATGATGATGATGTGGAAAAACTTCTCTATTTCCCCTGTATTAATAGTATATTTCAATATCTTTTCACTGAAAGCCCTATTACATACTGACTAATTGGTAATTAAATACCATTTGGGATGATGAATAATAAAACTGACATTTTAGGTGTGAAATTGGCCAATTGCAAGTAGCACAGATCTCATCTCCAAGACATAATGGTAGAACTCTCGCTTCAGCCAAAAGCTGTCCTGTTGGCATAATATCAAAGAGGAAGGTAATCTTTTGTGGCAGGTGACAAGACTTAGATCAGACCCGGAGGCTTGTGTCCAATATGTCTTGTCCTCTTGTAGTGAATGGCTCTTATCATGATTAATGAGTGGATCTAAGGCTAGTATAAATAAAAGTCAGAGTCTACACAGACTATTCTGAATCAAAACAAACCTGATGAAGGAACGAGATAGCGAGGAGGTTGCAGAAGCTTTCAGTCTAATCCCGATCAATGATCTGATAAAATGTATTATCTAAACGCCAATAAATTCTCACAAAAATGGTAAAATAATAAAATATCTATAATTGGTGCGTCATAGATTCCCCAAGCTAAAAATTAGCAAAACGTTTGGGCAAACTCAGAATTTATACAAATGTCGGTGTTTTGCTGCACGTCAAATTTGATTGCAAAGGTTGTGTTGAAAAAAGGTTCCGGAATTCGGAACAAATTTTTGTATGAAATTCGATTTTTCTTTAACAAAAAGTGAAGAAAAATTGTATTAAACTAATATACATAATATGGGACTTTTTAGAACATTACTGTATGTTTTTCCAATTTCTTTTCATTTAAACAATTGCAAAAATAAAACCCTAAACAGAAACGTTTCACTCACCTCTAATAAAAGCTTTTGAGTAAATTTAATATGCATATATTTGGCACATCAATATCAACACGGCTGTCCCTTTAATAGGGTGACTAGGACAATTTACTTAGGCCCTACGAGCCAGGGGGCATGATCCAGTCCCCCCAGAATGCAGCTCCCCAGGCAGAAGCCTGGTCTTGCTGTGCCTTGAGCATCAACTGAATGCAAATGGAGTCCCACAAAGTGCGACACAGAGGGCAATTGCACTATTTACCTTATTAAAGGACCCTAGCCTATATAATTGCAATTGCATGGACCCCGCACAATGTCTCACATTGATGCTTGGTTGACAGAAAGAGTCTCCAAGTGTAGTACAGTCACACAATGGGCCTGATTCATTAAGGAAAGTAAAGCAAAAAAAATAAGTAACTTTGAACCTTGGCAAAACCATGTTGCATTGAAGGGGGGAAGTAAATTTAAAATGTGGGGACAGAATTATAGTTGGGATAGGGCATGTCCTAGATCATCTTTAAAATTCAATGTACAAATAAGCTATCAAGTATTTGTGTGCTACATGAAAAAAACAGCCAGTATTTATCTTATGTGCAAAATAATAATCTAATAAGCACCCCTTGCATTGTAACATGGTTTTGTCCAGGAGAAAACTCTCTTTTCTGTCTTATGTTCCTTAATGAATCAGGCCCAATATATACGTTTATCACTTTGTTTCTGTCTGTGTTTTATCTTTTCATATCTTTTGTCATCATCTATTCTCATTATCAGCATAGCCTAATATTCATCACTACATAAGCTGGGGTATTTTAAATGAAATGACATCATCATCATCACAAATATCCCAATATTCAGCTTCATATGCACACCGTTGTTTTATATCATAATACATAGTTATTACAGTATAAAAGGGTAATGACATAAAGCCCATATCAATGCAGAATTAAACACCCCTGAAATACCCAGGATTGTATAACACAACAGATTGATAACTACACACAGCACCAAGACATGTGTGATAACCCAAAATTTTTGAGTGGCTTTTGATTCTTTCACATATACAGTGGTGATATTAGAGCTGGACAATACTGCTAGATGATGCACAGAAATTAAAGGGGAGAGGTTTAAAACTTAACTGATGTGGGCAGCACGGTGGCTTAGTGGTTAGCACTTCTGCCTTACAGCACTGGGGCCATGAGTTTGATTCCCGACCATGGCCTTATCTGTGTAGAGTTTGTATGTTCTCCCCATGTTTACGTGGGTTTCCTCCGGGTGCTCCGGTTTCCTCCCACACTCCAAAAACATACTAGTAGGTGAATTGGCTGCTATTAAATTGCCATTAGTCTCTCTCGGTCTGTGTATGTATGTTAGGAGATTTAGATTGTAAGCTCCAATGGGGCAGGGACTGATGTGAGTGAGTTCTCTGTACAGCGCTGCGGAATCAGTGGCGCTATATAAATAGATGATGATGATGATGATGATGATGACCCCTGAGGAAGTTGGAACGAATTGTTGTAGAGAAAATGTGGAGTCTCTGAGGAGGAGAGCCAGTTTTGTTTTGTTGGGAACTGAGGTGACAGGCAGAGAGAGAAAAGTGAGTGCAGCTAAGTTTTGTTCAGCAACGAGGAGGAGAGTACACGTAGCTGTCAACAGAGTGAAGGGCAGTGAAATTGCTGACGCAGGCTGAGAGTGAGAGAATGAGATGAGAATTCCTTGCTGAAAGAGATACAAAAAGGTCTGTAAACAAACCATTTTCACAGACTCTGGGGCCTGGTTCATTAAGGATCTTAACTTGAGAAACTTCTTATTTCAGTCTCCTGGACAAAACCATGTTACAATGCAAGGGGTGCAAATTAGTATTCTGTTTTGCACATAAGTTAAATACTGACTGTTTTTTCATGTAGCACACAAATATCAACTTTAAATTTCAGTGTACAAATAAGCTATCAAGTATTTGTGTGCTACATGAAAAAACAGCCAGTTTTTAACTTATGTGCAAAACAGAATACTAATTTGCACCCCTTGCATTGTAACATGGTTTTGTCCAGGAGACTGAAATAAGAAGTTTCTCAAGTTAAGATCCTTAATGAATCAGGCCCTCTGACCTTTAAATTTACACCCCCAGTTGAGAACACGAGTGTGTAAAGTACAGGTGAATCACAGTAGCAAGAATTAGTAGAACTTTTATTCCTCACGTCTGCAGTACTTCTGTGTACATATTAATAACGGGAATCCATTGACTATATGTATATAATTATCACTGATCCCTGCAAACAGGAAAGTCTTTAATGCTGGCACTTATTCAATGAAACGTATGCCACATCCACTATGTTGTTACAGCAAGAACCCACGGCTGTCATTCTACAGTCTCATCTAGGTTTATAAAGAGAAAATGTCTGGAATTTTAGTGGATGTGATTCATGTAATAAGATTCAGTTCTAAAATTTAGAAAACTTTAAGCTGTAGAGTTCTCCTTATTGGCAACAGACAGCAACACTGAATAATCAGAAAATAACTTCCATGTGCACCACCTGTACACCGGGGTCCTGAACCATTCAGTAGTGGTCTAACAGTCTATTATTTACTGCGCAGTAATTTTCTTAGAAACAGTGTTTATAATTGTCTTGATAAGTCTATGATGCTTTTATGTCCAGATCCTGCATGCAAATGTTAGTGATATGATTAGATAAATATAATAAGTGTGTTAGTTAATGTTATGTAATTAATTATCAATGTAAAGGATTCTGATTAAAGTGAAGGTATAGGTGTTGGTTATATTGCAAATGTGAATTTGGTTGTATGTGTGTGTATATATATATATATATATGTTTCAATTATTTTTTTCAGTTTAAGTTTTAATTAAGTAGACGTTACAGAATTGAAAGTCTCCAAGTTCCTATCTGGGAACTTCCCCCAGAATAAAGCATAATTCTTTGAAAATACAATTGTCATTTGTGAGTTGCGGATATCCTTCCTCACCTCTCTGTCATCAAGAGGATATCAAGAATAAAACCAGTGTAGATACTCACCATGGCTTGGTGAGGCGCAACTTATACCACCCTAAATCATACTGCACCTCACGGGGTAGCACACATGGCAAACCATAATAACAAATAGAGCATTAAACACATGATAATAATTGCAGTTAAGAGCATAAAATACACACTTACCTGCCTTGCTTAAACCTTCCTCCCTAATCGCTGGACCTGCTGTAGATGGTCCGTGGAACAAAAGTAGCAGCTACAGGTTTATAATAGAATATTATGGATAGGAATGTGGGTGTGGCTATCCATAATGGCTCAGCAGCTGTGCCCTCTACAGGTTGTTCATGGCTATTACAGTTTTCTCACCATTCATATGGACTAGCAACAGTGGCGTTACTATAGAGGGTGTCGGGGGCCCAAAGGAGAAGGTGGCAATGTTGGGTTGCCCCTACCTCCAAGGCTAGCCCCCCAACACCAGGTCCATGGTCTTCTCTCAAAAGGCCCTGGGAGGCTAGAGAGCCATTACTAGGACCCTACCCAGGTTTTGGTAAGGCAAAATTCTGTAAATAGCCACATACAGTAGATGCTAAATATAAGTATAATGTAAAAATATAATATCTGCTGGCCCATTATATGTAAAAACAAAATTGGCCTTGGAGAAATTGCTTCTATGTCCTTATTCTAGACTTCCGCTCCCGAGCTATGCCCATACCTAACAAAATGCTGCTGCTAGGTTAGTGTTGGTAAATCTGGCCATACTCACTACAATAATGTGGATCAAATGAATACTTTTAGATGAAATTGCTCGTTTAGCCCCAAAACATTGGCGACCAAAGCTTCCTTTGACAGTCTCTGCATGGCTGTCTGTGTGTTGCTCCCTTCCACACCGCCAACCTCATTAAATTGTTCAGTACCTCATTGCAATTGTAGGAGCGAATACCTGTCTGTGAATATGGCAAAATCACCAAATTGCAGCAATCATTTTTTTTCCCTCCATTATTTAAAATTTCCGTAGTTCAGGAGTTTTTGGATAGATTGTCTCTGGACAAGAGAGTCCGGAACGGTATTAAAATGGCTTTTTCCAATCACATTTCATAAGATCAAATAACGGGTAAATTGCTTTTTAGTGGACTACAAAATTTACAAGTAAGTCAGTGAGCAACAAATTGCTTCATTAATCAGAATGATCTAAAATGAAGTAAAAACCTAAAATGTGAATCAATAGCAAATTTACTGCTGCTGACGCTTATAATGTAAAAGATCAAGAAAGTATTATAAAGTAGCCCCTCCGCAGGCAAAGTCACAATTAACCTTTTGTGCACATCACTTGTAATATAATGAGGTTCAGATTGAAGGACACAGACGGACCAGGGGCTAGATTTAGTAAGCTGCAGGTTTGGAAAAGTGGGGATGTTGCCTATAGCAGCCAATCAGATTCAGCTTTCATTTATTTAGTACTTTCTACAAAATGATAGCTAGAATCTGATTGGTTGCTATAGGCAACATCTCCACTTTTTCAAATCCGCAGCTTAGTAAATCTAGCCCCAGGTTTTTTGGGCACCTATAAGAAAGTCATACTCTTCTGCATTGTCAAATTTATTCTGTATGTTGGACCAAAACAGGATATAACTATTTATCACTGCAAATAATGAGAAAGTGTAGATTTACTAAAACTTCTAAGAAGGAAAAGGGGAGGTGTTGCCCATAGCAGCCAATCAGATCCTAGCTATCATTTATCCAGTGCATTCTGAAAATGAAAGCTAATCCGATTGGTTGCTATGGGCAACACCTACAGTTTTCAATCTTAGAAGCTTTATTAAACCTACTCCCATACTGGGCCAGACAAATGTCTCCCGGATAAAATGGATTATGTTGGTATGTCTGGGCACTCTGCATTATTATCAATATAATTATCAAGTTAAGGGTGTGTTCCACTGTGATTTTAGACAGGATTTTTTGTCTTAGGCCCAACTTTTGCAATATATCACGAAATGCATCTGCACAGTCACATATCAAACTGCAGTGTACTGAATCTTGACACGCTCTTGCAAAATGTAAATTATGTCATATTAAATTTGCTGGACCTCCTGATGTTCTGTGTTCTTTTAACAAAAAAAACAAAAAAAAGCCCAACAACTTAGTTAACTTTGCCTGGATTACAGGTGTTTTTTTCTTTAATAAGCTAAAAGGTGTTTTTTTACACTTTTGTTTCCCTGACTTAAAAACTCTATGCACTTTAGCATAGTCTTTAGCAGATGACGTAGAGGGATTACTATCATCGTGACTGGTGCCAGCAGCTGCTTGATGCTCCTGGTCTTCTGCGGACTGATGTGATTCTGTTTTGATTACACAGTACAATGTGACTGTAGACTTTTAAGAACACTGCCAGCCCTGTTATTTCTCTTTCAGCACTGACAATGAGCAATGGCACATAGACTGTAGATTGGCAAGAACAATGTTTTTCAGAAGTATGCAGCATGATGTAAATGTAGAGTTGATATGGGAAACAAAGGATAGTTGCGAGTCAAGGATCACACCTAGGCAGTGAGCTTGCGCGATGGGATTTATGGTCATGTCAACAGAAATAGAAATGTCAGGCAGCAAGTTCTATTGTTGGTGGGAATATTATTAATTCTGTTTGTGAAAGATTGAGTTTGAGTTGGCGAGAGGATGAAGATGAAATAGCAGAAAGAAAGTCAGTAACGTGAGATAACACAGATGGTAAGAGATCAGGAGAGGATAGATAAATTTGTGTATCCTCAGAATAGAGATGATACTGAAATCCAAAGGAGCTTATTAGTTTTCCAAGAGAAGTGGTGTAGATAGAGAACAGCAGAGGACCTAGGACTGAGCCTTGTGGTCTCCAACTGATAAAGGAAGCGGAGCAGAGGTGGATCAAGAGAAATTAACACTGAAAGAGCGATTAGATAGATAGGATGAGAACCAAGATAGGACAGTGTCTTGAAGACCTAGGGATTGTAGCGTCTGAATGAGGAGAGAATGGTCAACAGTGTTGATTGTGGCAGAGAGATCCAGGAGAATAAGAAGAGAGTAATAACCTTTAGTTTTAGCTGTGATCAGATCATTGACAACCTTGGTCAGCACAGTCTCTGTGGAGTGTTGAGAGCTAAAGCCTGATTGAAGAGAATCCAATAGGTTGTTTGCAGAAAGAAAACATGTGAGGCGAGTGTAGGCAATTCTCTCGAGAAGTTTGGAGGGGCACGGGAGCTGAGAGATGGGGCGGTAATTTGAGAGAAAGTTCTGGTCAGAATTTTGTTTTTTCAGAATAGGACTAATCACTGCGTGCTTGAATAGTGACGGAAAGATACCAGTAGAGAGAGAGATAGATTACAGATTTTATTTAGAAGTGGAATGAGTACACAAGACAAGGACCTACCAATTTGTGAGGGAATGGGATCAAGAGGACAGGAGGTAGAGTAGGAAGATAAGAAGAGAGTAGAAACTTCCTCTTCATTTGTGGGATCAATTGAAGAGAGAGTCTCAGAGGATGATGGGAAGGAATTGAGCTGATTGCTAGTTGAAGGAGATAATACCATTTCTAGTCGGATGTTATCAATCTTGTCCTTGAAATAGGAAGCAAGATCATGGGCACTGATGGTAGTCGGAGGGTTTGGGGTGGGGAGGTTTGAGAAGAGATATAAATGTGTTAAAAAGGCGTTTGGAGTTAGAAGCCTGAGCAAAGATGAGAGGTTGGAAGTATGCTTGTTTAGCAGTGTCCAGAACATTTCGATAGGAGTGGTAGATACCAGTATATGTGAAGAAATATTTAATTGCTTGTTGACAATCACAAGGCTGCATTACAATTACTCAGTAAAGGTGCTTGTACAGGCAAAATGAGTAAGGTTGGGTACACACTAAAGGTTTTTCATCTGATTATTGTGGAAATCACAGGATAAACAACCGTTAGCTCCGATATCGCATAGTGTCTACGCTCCAACGATCATGTTTTATTGTTCCAAAGCACATTGTATCATTTGATTTGATTTTATAAATGGACTAAAAATCTCTAAAAATTATGGACTGATGTTGTGCCAATTCTGCAGTGTGTACGCACTGACGACCAGAAGTGTAGGCAGATCTCTGTAGAGTTTACAGAGTCACGATCTTTTCATCCGATGGTTATGACAGATGAAAAGCACAGACCTGAAGGTAAATCGTATAAAACATGTATAGTGTGTACACATGAATCGGCTGCAGATCGGGACTTTTAGTCGTTGGTAAAATCATTAACGATATCACATTGGGAGAAATTTTCTGTGGTGTGTACCCAGCCTAAGTCATTATTGACCTCTTTGCCCACAAATCTTAACATGCATGCCAACAAAAAGACAAATAGTCCTGATCAGTATATATCAGATTGGCTGGAAAATCCAATGGAATATGACTTCAACTGACCACATGCCATCACCATTTGGCCTCGGGCAGGGGCAGGCTGGGCTAAGGAGAGGGGGGCATCTGCCCCTCGGGCCAGTCCCATAGTCGTCTACCTTGGCCTGGGTCACTTGGCCACTTCCATTTTTCTTTCCTTTAAAATGTTCCTTATAGGCTGCTGAGTCAAGTCTTGCCCCTCCGGGCTAAACTTTTCCAGCCCTCCCCTGACCTCAGGGTCTGTCTAGTGGACCCAAGTAGGCATCAAACAGCCTAACACGCTCTTGGTACATCCAGTCTTATTGGTGTTTGTTCTTTTTCGAGTGAACAGAGAAATAAAGTTGCAGAGGCTGGCAACTCAAGTGATACCATTAATCACAGCAAGCAGCACTGCAATGCTAATCACTAATTAGACATATAACAAGTAGCAAGCAATTGCATTTCATTTTATAACACAGCCTGATTTGTATAGCTGTCTGTTCGCACGATTGTGGTTCATGTGTGTTTTTATGGAGGCAATCTAGCATTTAAAAACCGAGCCGGTTTTATTAATAGACAGGCTCACCTTTTACAAGCCTGTTAAGAAATTACCGAACACATTACTTTAATTTGCAGAGCATATAAACGTATAGCCGCACAGACTTTATACACAGAATAACATTTCTTTAATGTAGAACAGGCCAATTCTTTAGGAAGCAATTAAGCCAAGATACAATTTAGTGCCGTTTGCATTGCACTTTTCTTGTTAAATAACTTTGACATCTGTTTGCAGCATTTCCCATTTATCCTGATATGACTTGCTGAAACGTGGATTGTGCATTTCTTTGTTACATCACCAAGTGACATTCTACTGATTGTTTTAAAGGATACAGATTTCCATTAATAATTCAAGACTCTCTGCTACAAGAGAAGATATATTAGAACTAAAATGTATAATGTTCTGTCCTTGAAAAATGGGTTCATATACATAATCATTTGTCAAACGTTTAGCAACTAAACGAATGAAAAACATCACCAAAGTTTTAGCCTTATATTTAGAGCAGGGTTTGTAAAAAACAATGTAAGCAGAATTTGTCTAATATATATAAAGAATATCCCCCATTTATTCTACAACTGCATATAACAACTGTAATCAGATATAATTAGGGTTAGTAGGTCATCTGGGCCAGCTCAAGGCCAAGGGACATGAGGCAATTATCTGAGACCTCAGGTGTTTGCATTTCAAAGTGTTATAAACATTGGTCCTGATTCATCAAGACACGTATCTGACGATTTTGTGCGTATCTCACGTAAAATCGTTCTGCTTATGGTCAGAACCGGGCTGTACGTAACTAAAATGCCGCAATGTTCACTGCGCCTGCATACGCAAAGGACTCTTACTACAGCCTATAATTTCTGGGAGCGAACAAGGCGGGGAAGGCGCGTTCGCCCGTAGTCAATGTACATTACGGCTGTGCCAAACTCAAGCGCACGCAGTCACGTCCGAATCAAGCTCTGGGCATCTCAAAGTTTCTTGTTTTTCTGGCGTATCTCTTGCTCCAGCAACAGGGCTAGTCTTAGTCCTGATCAGTAGTGATGACAGTCTCGTATGCATGCTATAACATGTGTTTGCAATCACGAGCAACCGTAAAAATTCATTTTTTGTTCAGTAGACATTAACAGCATCCTAATAAATGTATTTCATGGAAGAAGAAAAGAACTATAATTTGTTTTTAACTGTTTTGTCTTTAATGCTTATATTATTAACAGGTGACATTAATTCAATAGCTGTTTTTTTTTTTTGTTCAGTCTTTTGCGAATCTATATTCCACATATGCATTGTACGTATCCCGCAGTATCCTGTCTAGTACAGCAGCGCGGACCTAGACCCAAACTCATCAGCGCACCTATCTCCACATCCGTTCCCTGTTAAATTCAGGAGTGCGCAGAGTCGACTTACATGTGTTTTAAAACAAACGGACGTTGCGCTCAGTATACCTGCCTTGGTGAATCAGCCCATAGTCTCTTGACCTGCTCTACGAGTCAACAAACTCTGTGTTATATACAGCCTGTTCCTACCTAACATATTAGCAAGTGGTGGGTAGAATGAGAGGACAGTTCCTCTACCAAGGTCTTTAACCCCTTTCTGGCCGGAGGTAATTAATATATTAATAACTAGACCATCTTTACATTTTTGGTTACACTTAATAGTAAAACGGGGAAACTCGACACGGTTAGAGCTGAGCAGTGAGAGTGATGCGCTGTGTGATAGTCGCTCCATTCATATGTTTAAGTTGATCTGATTGACACAAAGCATCAGTAATGCATCCACTTTGCATTGTCTCACCTATACTAAGTGGTGCAAATAAGGTGACAGGACCCCGAATGGTGTAACTTTACGAAGATAATTGCTGATGCACAGTATCCCCTTCATACTTATTACAGCAATCATTCCTCCGAGCTTTGTGACTGCAGCGACGACAGTTTAATCAACGTGATGCCCCCAAAGCTGTGTGCATGGGTGGTGCCCCAAAATCTGAGTACCCTGGGGTGTATCTATATGTTTTTAATTTGTTAATTTAATTTGTTAATTGTTAAAAGTGTTTATAAAGATTAAAAAAAAAATAATAATAATAATATTTTCTTGAGGGAGAAGTGACAGTTGGGAGTGGTTGGTGGTTGCCGGGAGTAACAGGAAGGAGGAGTGTGTGGCATAGCAACAAGTCCACTAACTTTGGTAATAACTGTGAACTCCCAGAAGGCAGTGGGAGGAGGAAAGTTCTAGACCTCTGAGGGAGAGAGATCCCTGTGTCTGCATAGACTGAGAGAGATCCCTGTGTCTGCATAGCCTGAGAGAGATCCCTGTGTCTGCATAGCCTGAGAGAGATCCCTGTGTCTGCATAGACAGAGAGAGATCCCTGTGTCTGCATAGACGGAGAGAGAAGAAGATAAGAAGTGAGCCAAAGAGAGGTGTGAGTAAAAAGGAAAGTACTGAAAACAAATAAGCAGTATAGAGATCTGTGACATCACACTAAACAGACTGAGCTATGTACTGAGAACAGTGTGAGAGGAGAGAAAATAGAGAGGTCTGTGAATACACACAAAAGAGACTGTGCAATACAAAAGATCATCAGCTTATTTGGCGTGAAAAAGTAATTTATGGGCCCCAACCACGTGCAGTACTTCTACTAAATTCCTGTGCACAGTTCAACCCAGGACTGAGTGTAAATATGGTAACGTTACCAAGATAATATTGGAGCACCAAATGTTTTAGTTGAATATTAATGTTAAGTGATTTACCTGAAAATTGATTTATTGTTATTATATGTTAAATGCTATTGTGCTCTATGTTGATCAAATTAATATTTTGTCATTACCATTGAGTTGAAGGGGTCAGTGGCGCGGTTGCTTACCAAAATTATCTTTACCGCGTTATTAATAAACCCAAGTTATTTGTCCAATCCTTGTCCCTCTCATTGAGGTATTTATCTCCTGACCACCGGATATCCGACCAAAAAAGAACCCAACTCATGTCTAGAGGACAAGGTAAGAGAAGGAAATCCCATCAGTACTCGACCACCACACATGGGCCAGGATTCTAGAGTGATAATTTTAAAGATGCTCAGGGAGGAAGTATAAGATAAAGACGTTAACTATATGAAGAGCATCTCCATTCCCGCAAGTTTTACAGCCATAAGTTCACGGTCACCAATTGAGTATTTTTTTTTTTTCAGCAGAAGATATTTTGTATTGAAGAACAAACAAGAATCATTTTCTTGTTGTGCTGGAAAATAATTGTGCCTCCTTCTATAGAGGAGGCACAAACTTCTAGGGAGAAAGTTGAAAGCAACCTAATTGTCAAATAAAAATGCTTCTTTCAGACAACGAAAACCAAACACCGCTACCGGCAGCCAGGGTCCGGAATTTGCCCCTTTTAGGTAAGTGCAGTGATTGAGGCAATAATAAAGAAGAACACTTTTGAATGACTTGGTGATATAGTAGGTGAAAATAGTTTATTTTCACCTACTAGTTTATACTTGTCAAAAATCTTTCTCTGTCAATTTTGTTGTCCCTCAGTTTTAGCGCTGGGGCTGGTAAATGATTTAATGGGGACCATACTTCACATTTTTATCTATTCATTACAGAGCTTTACCATACAATTCAATGGAATCTCCAACGCATGTGCAGGTCGAATACTTCAATATGACATCTAGTGGTACAAAAAGGTTACTGCATGTAAAAAAAAAAGTAATTTCAATGTTTAATTTAGAAGACATTTTATTAATTGCTGAACTGTTAATGTTGCCTGGGATGTATTCTCCTGAAACTAATCTTTCAACTGTATTGGTTCTACAGTACAACTGCAAACCAAGGAAATGTCTGTAAGTTTGTTTCTCTTGGGATAGGTGAAATAATTCCACTTTCCTGGGACCATCAAGAGAAAGAAAGAGAGGTTTCTAATAAGTAGATACAGGAATCCAGTTGTGATTTCCTTCCTCTTCCTGAGCACGCTCTCTGAAAAGAACATTAACTTTATTACAACAATTAATGC
The DNA here is from genome assembly GCF_038048845.1 of Mixophyes fleayi. Lineage (NCBI taxonomy): Eukaryota > Metazoa > Chordata > Amphibia > Anura > Limnodynastidae > Mixophyes > Mixophyes fleayi. Next base: position 442,095,920 of record NC_134402.1, on the reverse strand, counting down.
GGTCAAGATCAAGAGATTTCCTAACAGCATAGCTTGCCCAATTCATGCAAATTCTGTCCAAAAGACCAAAGGGGATGACCAGTGCTTCATTATTTTAACAGCGCCGAGGCCAGCGTGTGAAATGGAATGGTGAACTGTCCTTTATCCTGTAGTCATGGCGACTTCTTATCATCATTCCAGGCAATCCAAACATTCCATTGGTAGGAGCTGAGCTCTATATCTAATACACCTTATAGGTAGGACCTGCCAATCATTTCATGCTCTACAGAGGCAGGACTAGCGTCTAGGGCCACATATGTCATTACAGGTGTTGGTAAGGTCTTCTACAGCCACATATATCATACACTCCAAATGTAGGACCTGCTTTTTGTACTGTTCAAATAAGTTGATTAAATTAACTTCATTTAAATAATAGCTGAAAAACTATTACTATGTTAATCCAGAATTGTAATATTCAGATCTCTTTCATACAGTATAACACCATAAAAAGAGCTTAAAAATAGACTACAATGATGATAATGATGTTTCAAGGTGGGTAATCATGAATAACCATTGTCATGTGCTGCACACAGCATGAAGGGCCTATTTCAGTCATATCCTCTTTCCAGCTTTTTCACAGTCACTGATCCTCATTCACAGCAATGTTAGGCAGTCATCCATACCGCTGTTGTATCTTAGTCCCTGAAGATCTATTGGCTAACATTTAAAGCAGCCTATTTTCACGTCCAACAAACTGTTCCTTTATTTCTCGTGTTTGTGAGTATTTTGTTCCATAACTGATTTCTGTAGTTAAATGCAGAATTACTGCGCGTCTCGAAGCGCCCACTTTTTTTAGGATAGATTTTCTTAGAACGTCACCATGTTTTTGGATACATCAACTTTATGGATTAAATATCAGCCATTCGACACCGGTTACGCGTGGACATCTTCTGGGTTTCCAATACTGCCCTTGCGTCATCCTATATGTTTCAGCAATTCCAAAAACATATTCTCTTCTTAGTAAGTCCAGCTCAGTGGTGAGATGTAAGGAGTTCTACAAAGTGGATAGTTAATATTTATGGCTCTGGGGTGTAAGTGATATCAGTGCTGGAAAGTAATTTTCTATGAAACACATAATTGCCTGAAATAACGTCCCTTGATTCCAGGGATGTTAGCAGAGTGGGAGCACTTGGACTAGCTTAAAGTTTAAGGTCGTTTGTGACAATGGACAAGTTATCTTATATCCCTGTGCCTTATGTATCAAAAAACATATTACAAAAATGCAGTGGACAGAGGACCTGTGATGAATGAATTCCATGTGCTCAGCTGTTTAGAACACTTACGGTAATCGACAAGGCAGGTTTGTTTTTGACAAACGATGCGGTTGAATATTACTCAGCACATTCGCTGCTCCGATTACACGGAACTGCACCACTCTCCCCTTGTTAAATTAAAGAATATAAACATAAGGGGTCTGATCCATCCTGTGCATGCCCAGAACCGGGACAAATGCTAGTGAAAGTAGTAATGTTCACTCAGGGCCGGACTGGGACTAAAAATCAGCCCTGGCATTTAAAGCACGCATGCCCACCTCTGTTGATTGGCAGGAAAAAAAATGTGTGCCGCAGTGCAGTGGCGGTGCCGCCAAGGGCGTAGCTACATTATGTTGGGGGCGTGGTCAAAATGGTGCATTGATACATACATTATAATAAAACATTACATTTATCAGACCCTCCCCATCCACATTACGCCACCCCCCCAGATACATTATGACACCCCCAGCCCACTGTACTTATCTATGCTTCTGATGCTGCTGACATTCCTGTAGAGTGAGCAGGGAAGCTCTTAGTCTCATGAGATTAATAAATCTCGTGAGACTTAGAGCTCCTCGGCTTGCTCTGCAGTCTGTGCCCTGTCCGGGACGGAGCACAGATCCTCCTGCTGACCAACTGGATTAAGGCTCGGGGGGCCCGGGCACTTAAGTCAGGGGGGCTCCTATGATGTAATTTGGCTATTAGACAAATTTTTGACAAATACAAAGGCAATACTGTGTGCACTACTGTTAGGTGCACGCAGTTCTGCCTTAACAAGCAGTACAGTGTGAAGCAGGACATATCTCCCAACTGTTCTTGTAGTCAGACCAAATCCTGACTAAGTGGGACAGTCACCCACCAAATTCAGAACAGTTGACAGACTGTCCTGGTCTCTCCTACCTGTCTTGTCATGGTCACCACTTGTGGCTGCTGGTGTCTTTAGATCAGTTGCTGCTTGTCTGGATCCTGGAATGCTGGATGCCCTATTTGGAGAAAAAAATGAGCAGTTGAAATTTAGCCCTGGTGTTAAATCAATATAGCATTCATGTTTTAAAATTAGGCCTCACTGCAGCCACAACATTAAAATACTAGTATTCACATTTGATAAATACATCTATTTCCCTCCAACTAGCCCTGACATTAAATAGTTTTCCCATTTAATAAATAAAACTATTTCCCTCTCTCCAAAGCACCCCAGCATTAAATTAAAAATGCAATCACCCCATCTGAAATTGATAGGCCCCACTATTAAATTGCCCCCACCATCACCCCACAAATTGAATAGCACCCAATAATTAGGCCCCACCTACAATTCCCTATTAGATTAACAGCCTACCTCCCATATTATATTAAGAGCTACCCATACACACATTATTGTCATACACCGGCCTTCACACACACACACACATTATGGTCATACGCCGGCCCACACGCACATACTATAGTTATATTGTTACACACATACACACTATAATCATACCCTGTCACACACACACACACATACTATAGTTATACTGTTACACACATACACACTATAATCATAAAGGTCATTCTTTGGATTTTTTTGGGGGGGTTCTTTTTTTGGTTATTTGTATTTATTATCATTCAGAGCTTGATTTATATATTTTTTAACTTTGTCAATCCCATTTTTATTGGCGCCTGTCAGTAAATTCTGTGTTATTTTTTGTTCCACTATAATCATACCCTGTCACACAAATAGCTCCCCTGTCACACATATAGCTCCCCTGTCACACAAATAGCTCCCTTGTCACTTATATAGATCCCCTGTCACACAAATAGCTCCCTTGTCACTTATATAGATCCCCTGTCACACATATAGATCCCCTGTCACACATATAGATCCCCTGTCACACAAATAGCTCACCTGTCACTTATATAGATCCCCTGTCACACATATAGATCCCCTGTCACACAAACTAACCGCCCCCCCCCCCCCTCTTACCTTGTGCCCTCCGTGGCGCGCTGTGTAGTCTCTCCTAACACATGGTGCTCGTCCCATGTGACATCTCCAGAGCCATTCATAGAAGAGAGGGGAGGAGGGGAGGCGCGGCCACACCAGGAAGTAAGTGTAGTGCCGACCCCACCGCTCAGCACACAGACTGGCATGCCGAATTCTGGCATGACAGTCTGTGTGCTGAGCGATGGGGCCGGCCAGCTAGTAACCGGCTTATCTGACCATCGGCCCTTCTGGCTGGCGCTCAGGAGGACAGCCCCTAGGGCTAATTGTCCCTCCTTCCATTGGCCAGTTTTGCTTTATAAGGCAGGGAGGGCCGGTTATAGTTCTGCCTGTCAGTTTACAGCCTGCTCCTGTACCTTTGTTCCTGTAGTACCTGTTTGATTGGATAACCCGTGTTTGACCCCTGGCCTGTTTCTGGATTTCGCTGTCTTGCCTGTGTCCCTAATCGTTTGGCCTGTACCACGGATTCTGCTTACCCGCTGGTGACCCTTGCCTTTTGGCGTGTTGACTATTCTCTCCTGCTTGTGACCCCTGACCTCGGCCCGTTCTCTGGATTACGCTCTGCCATTACTCTCCGTTCTGGGTTCCCCGCAGCCAGTACCCATCTCACGACCCTCAGCTGTCTGCGGCCAAGTCTGTCCCCACCACTAGGGGCTCCAGTGAATACCAGACTCCTGAGTAGACTCCAGGTTTTGTGGTGCTGACTGCTGGGGTTCCTAACAGGTGTACGCTGCTGGGCTACCCAAGGGTAACTCGGAAGAATCAGTGCTAATAAGAGCTTATGAGAACAACAATAAAGACTTAACAAACTTGATTTGTCCCTTTACTAATGTTATTGAGAAATCATGAGCACCTTTTGGTGTCCAATGACTTTTGATCATTACTTTATAAGAGGCGTCTAAGAGGAGATATGATTACTACGTACAAATACATTAAGGGTCAATACAGAGAACTTTCATGGTAACTTTTTACCCCAAGAACTATACACAGGACACGTGGTCACCCCCTAAGGTTAGAGGATAGGAAATTTCACAACCAGCAAAGGAAGGGCACTCAAGATACGGAATTCATTGCCAGGGAAGGTTGTGATGACAGATTCAATAGATATGTTTAAGAAAGGGTTAGACAAATTTTTAGCGGAAAAGTGTATCCAGGGATATGACCGTTAATTAAAATGTAGGATAGTAGTGGATATAGGGTAAAAATAGGACTGCAATATTGGGTCTGGGGGGGGGGGGGGTGATCACAATTGAAACAGATTGGCGGTTGCTTACTCTGGATCAATTTCAGATATAAGTGCAGGATCGCTGGAGATTCAAATAGGTTGAACTTGATGGACTTGTGTCTTTTTTCAACCTCATCAACTATGTTACTATGTTAATATGTTTATGGTGCTGTATTAAGTGTACAGAGAAGCGTAGTCAGATATTTATATTTTAACCGTGTATGTAATTTAATAAACCGTTATTTTTATGGTTTAAATTACAACTCTTGTTTTTTATGAGTTACGTTTTCTTTAATGTTTAAGAGCTGAGCTTCTGAATTATTCTTTTTCTTGGTACGTCTGGAGCCACAGGCGTGTATACTTGCACCACACGATAGCGTAGATATGTAACTTTAAAGTGTGGGTTGTTCTGCAACTTTTTTATTAACCTATTTGTAAAATCTCAAAAACAGAAAAAACAGCGCTAGGAATACATGCAGGTGTGGCCAATTAAAATAAGTACAAAGACCAAGGCAGAATAAATGTTAACAATTTATTATAAACATATATAGAAATCAAATATAAAATAAGGAGATATGACTCCTAATGTTAAAAGAGTGGTCCTCTGTCCTGCTATTTCTCGTGCTGTGCTGTGCTGTGCTGTGCTCTGTCCTGCTGAGTCCAGTGGTGCATCAGTCCAGTGCTCTGTCCTTGCTGAGTCCAGCGGTGCGTTTTGTCCTGTGCTTTGTTCTGCTAAGTTTATATTTATTTCAAAAGTATTAAAAATTCTTCCATAAAAAGAAAAAAAAAGAAAAATTCTACAAAAATCCTTTTAAATTAATATTAAAAAAAAATCAAAAAAGTCCTTGCTGAGTCCAGTGGTGCATCAGTCCAGTGCTGTGTCCTTGCTGAGTCCAGTGGTGCATCAGTCCAGTGCTCTGTCCTTGCTGAGTCCAGCGGTGCTTTTGTCCTGTGCTTTGTTTTGCTAAGTGCATCTTTATCTTAAAAGTATTAAAAAATCTTCAAATAAAATTATAAATCAACAAAAATCCTTTTAAAAAAATATAAAAAAATATTCTAAAAGGTGTAAAAAAAATTATTGCATTCCATTAACATTAATACTGCAATCTATTAAAAATTGTTCACTGTTCTTGCAGTATTTAAAAAATAGTACTGTAATACAACGTGTGCTGCATATAATGGAGTATCAAAATTTGGAGGATAAAGTAGGGAAATATCAAGAACCATTTCCTCCTAATGCTGAAGCTGCTGCCACTAGTCATGACATAGACGATGAAAAACCATCAACGTCGTCTGCCAAGGCCGATGCCCAATCTCCTAGTACAGGGCATGTAAAATCCAAAAACCCAAAGTTGACTAAAATTTCCAAAAAAAGAAAATTAACAACATCTGAGGAGAAACGAAAACTTGCCAATATGCCATTTACGACACGGAATGGCAAGGAACGGCTTAGGCCCTGGCCCGTGTTCAGGACTAGTGGTTCAGCTTCACCCAAGGATCTAAGCCCTCCTCCTCCCCCCTCTCAAAAAAATTGAAGAGAGTTATGCTGTCGGCAACAACAACAAAACAGCAAACAACTCTGTCTTCTAAACAGATGACAACACAAATCCCCAAGGCGAATCCAAGGGTGTTGGTGGTTGATAAGCCTGACCTTCCCATCACTGTACGAGATGAGGTGACTCCATCCACCATTTGCAGCACACCCTCTGCATATGCTGGAAGGATCACCCACAGTGTAGATCCAGATTTCGATAATCAAGGTGTCAATGTTGTACACCGGGAGGAGGCTATTGATGTAGCTGGCGCTGTGGAGGAACTTGATGATGAGGATGCTGATGTGGGTATTGTAAATGAGGCACCAGGGGGGGAAACAGCTGTTGTCCATGGGATGAAAAAGCCCATCGTCATGCCTGGTCAGAAGACCAAAAAATGCACCTCTTCGGTCTGGAGTTATTTTTATCCAAATCCTGACAACAAATGTATGGCCATATGTAGCTTATGTAAAGCTCATATAAGCAGGGGTAAGGATCTTGGCCACCTAGGAACATCCTCCCTTATACGTCACCTGAATAACCTTCATAGTTCAGTGGTTAGTTCAGGAACTGGGGCTAGGACCGTCATCAGTCCAGGGACACCTAAATCCCTTGGTCCTGTTGGATACACACCACCAACACCCTCCTCGTCAACTTCCTCCACGATCTCCATCAGATTTAGTCCTGCAGGCCATGTCACCAGTCAGACTGAGTCCTCTTCAATACGGGATTCATCCGAGGAATCCTGCAGTGGTAAGCCTACTACTGCCACTGCTGCTGTTGCTGCTGGTAGTCGGTCATCTTCCCAGAGGGGAAGTCGTAAGACCGCTACGTCTTTCACCAAACAATTGACCGTTCAACAGTCGTTTGCCATGAGCACAAAGTAAAACAAAATTAAAGCAAATTAAACAAATAAACCAAAAGTATAATATAACTTATAAACACTACACTTGAAAGCTTGAGCCTTTAAATGAAAAAGTCACTCTTCATTGCACGAAGATTTGCAACAGGGACAGTTTTTTTGTTTCCAAAGTCAACAAATAACACTTCGACCCTGTCTGTCTTTTACATACTTGATGGGATCTCAATGATGAAAGGTCTGTACCATGGTTGGAGGAGGTATTGTGGCCCCGGTACCAAATTGGGTACCGGGGCTACTCCACTACGCAGTCCAGATAGAGCCGTATCAGATATTAAAAAACGTTGACTGTTGCTGCCAAATCCAAAATTAATCAAAATGACCTGTCATCGTCTAAAACAAAAGGTATTGTCACGCTCGAACTACACCCTGTATATGCTGCAGAGGATGTAGGAGCAGGCAGCTGTGCAGTGGAATGGAGACCATTTGAAGGCGGAGGTATTGTGGCCCCGGTACCAAATTGGGTACCGGGCCCACTCCACTACGCAGTCCAGAAAGCTACCTTGGTGCAATGTTTTGGACTAAAAACAATATTGTGAGGTGTGAGGTGTTCAGAATAGACTGGAAATTAGTGGAAATGATTGTTATTGAATGTTATTGAGGTTAATAATAGCGTAGGAGTGAAAAAACAAACAAAAAAATAGATTTTAGCACTTTTTATGCTTTTTTAAAAATAAATCAGAACCCAAAACCCTAAATCAGAACCAAAACCTTTCGTCAGGTGTATTGGCAAAACAAATCAGAACCCAAAACCTCAAGCTAATCAGAACCCAAAACCCAAAACCAAAAACACTAAAAGTGCCCGGTGGACACCCTTAGCTAAAATCACATAACTTTGCTCTTTTTTATTCCTACATTATTATTAGCCTCAATAACACTGAATTCACAGTCATTTCCAGTCAATTTTGACCACCTCACAGGTCATAGTATTATTTTCATACGCTTTCGAATGAAGTCTACAGCGACCTGGCTGGATGGTAAGCGACAGAGTAACGACACAAACACACGGCAGTTCCTACCACATCTAGGACACATTGGTACACAGCAGTGGCAGAAAAATAAGAAAAGTGGTGCAAGATGGAATTGTCCTTGGGCCCTCCAAGCCATCCTTATGTAAGATATTGAAAAGTACATGTACAGTTTAACAAACCAAACACTCTAGCGACAAGGAGTGGCACTTTTGTGGCTGAAGTACATGATTTGTTTGGGCCCCCACAAAACAAGCTGCCAATAGCTTAGCTGCCTTAAGCCTAACAGTGCTGTCAATGAACTGTACATTATTAAATCATGTCTGCTTGTGCTGCATCTTTAATCTCCTTGGGCCTAATTCACTAACTTAAGAAACTTCTTATTTCAGTCTCCTGGACAAAACCATGTTACAATGCAAGGGCTGCAAATTAGTGTTCTGTTTTGCACATAAGTTAAATACTGACTGTTTTTTCATGTAGCACAAAATTATCAACTTTACATTTCTGTGTACAAATAAGCTATCAAGTATTTGTGTGTTACATGAAAAAACAGTCAGTATTTAACTTATGTGCAAAACAGAATACTAATTTGCACCCCTTGCATTGTAACATGGTTTTGTCCAGGAGACTGAAATTAGAAGCTTCTTAAGTTAAGATCCTTAATTAATCAGGCCCCTTCTCCTCTGTGGATACCTCCCTCTTATCCCTGAAGAATGGCCAAACTTATGTAGACACAGGAATGGATATTACAACTGGAGTGACATTATATCTGCTTCAGACAGACTCTGACACGGAATATGTGGGCAGCATGGATTCTGTCATGTTGGAATACGCTGCATTGAACAGAGATTTAAACCAATATATAGACGCAGTTGAGGAGACCGTACTTAAGTTAAAACATGACCCACCGGATGAGATCCCGGGTTTAAGAGATCTTGTATACAAGAGATACACTGCGCTTCAGAAGAAGATTACAGAGGAGGCCCTGAGGCAGTATGATGAATATGTCCAGTTTAAAGAACAGCTAAGAGACCTGAGATAACAAATGGGTGTGTCTACGGCCCCTGCAGATGAAGCTCTGGACGATAAAGACGAAGAGATCACCTTCACCCAGAGAACTCCTATAACACAGTCGGAGATGGTGAACCCAGTGACAAACATAGTATGTGGTCACACGTACGAGGGAGAAGTAATTGAAAGGATGATTGAAAACAAACTTCAGAAGGGTAAATCCGCCAGGTGTCTGACATGAGTGTATCGGATCTTGTTCCAGACAATGCACTAAAAAGAGCCATTGACATTCACAGCAAAAAGCAAGGTCATCACTGAGCTTCGAATCGGTCTCAATCCCCAAAAAATTAAAAAATAGCTAGGTACCTTTTGACGTAAAGTGCAGATCACAACCTCTTTGTGCAATACTGATGAAACAGCAGCAAGGTGGAAGGTTTGCGTAATACATATACACGTCTGTTTAGACATCCATGCTTACATTACTTCTGTTAGCAACGTTGTTCTTTGTTAATAAAACTGTTGCCTTTATACCTTTAAAATAAAAATAATAATAATCCTCCACCATTCTTTGGATGTTGATCACAGGATCAGGTGGAGTTACGACAGAGGTGTCACTAATTTTGTTAAATTCTTTTACAGTAGACCAGATCAGATGTCAAAATGTTGTGCTGAGTCATCTGCATCATCAATGGGTGTCTTGGCAAAAGTTTTGCAAAGCACATAACAGTATATAGCACATGTAGGTAGCAGTTACAGCTCTCCTGTGTGCAATATACAGCACTTCTGTGTACAATATACAGCTCTCCTGTGTGCAATATACAGCTATACTGTATCCAATATACAGCTCTCCTGTGTGCAATATACAGCATCTGTGTGCAATATACAGCTCTCCTGTGTGCAATATACAGCTATACTGTATCCAATATACAGCTATACTGTATCCAATATACAGCTCTCCTGTGTGCAATATACAGCTCTCCTGTGTGCAATATACAGCTCTCCTGTGTGCAATATACAGCTATACTGTGTGCAATATACAGCTCCTCTGTGTGCAATATACAGCTCTCCTGTGCCCAATGCACAACTCTCCTGTGTGCAATATACAGCTCTCCTGTGCCCAATGTACAGCTCTCCTGTGTGCAATATACAGCTCCCCTGTGGCCAATATACAGCTCCCCTGTGGCCAATGTACAGCTCTCCTGTGTGCAATATACAGCTCTCCTGTGTGCAATATACAGCTCCCCTGTGTGCAATATACAGCTCTCCTGTGTGCAATATTAATTCCCCCGTACCCAACATTCTCCTTTGCCTAATATACAGCTCCCCTTTGCCCAATATACAGCTATATTATGTCCAATATACAGCTCTCCTGTGTGCAATATATAGCTCCTCTGTGCCCAATATACAATTCTCCTGTACCCAACATTCTCCTGTGCCCAATGTACAGCTCCCCTGTGCCCAATGTACAGCTCCCCTGTGCCCAATGTACAGCTCCCCTGTGCCCAATATACAGCTCCCCTCTACCCAACATTATTCTGTGCCCAATGTACAGCTCTCCTGTGTCCAATGTACAGCTCTCCTGTGGCCAATGTACAGCTCCCCTGTCCCCAATGTAAAACTCTCCTGTGCCCCATGTACAGCTCTCCTGTGCCCAATATACAGCTCTCCTGTGCCCAATATACAGCTCTCCTGTGCCCAATATACAGCTCTCCTGTGCCCAATGTACAGCTCCCTTGTGCCCAATGTACAGCTCCTCTGTGCCCAATGTACAGCTCTCCTGTGCCCAATGTACAGCTCTCCTGCGTGCAATATACAGCTCCCCTGTGGCCAATATACAGCTCCCCTGTGGCCAATGTACAGCTCTCCTGTGCGCAATATACAGCTCCCCTGTGTGCAATATACAGCTCTCCTGTGTGCAATATTAATTCCCCCGTACCCAACATTCTCCTTTGCCTAATATACAGCTCCCCTTTGCCCAATATACAGCTATATTATGTCCAATATACAGCTCTCCTGTGTGCAATATATAGCTCCTCTGTGCCCAATATACAATTCTCCTGTACCCAACATTCTCCTGTGCCCAATGTACAGCTCCCCTGTGCCCAATGTACAGCTCCCCTGTGTCCAATGTACAGCTCCCCTGTGCCCAATGTACAGCTCCCCTGTGCCCAATATACAGCTCCCCTCTACCCAACATTATTCTGTGCCCAATGTACAGCTCTCCTGTGCCCAATGTACAGCTCTCCTGTGCCCAATGTACAGCTCCCCTGTGCCCAATGTAATACTCTCCTGTGCCCCATGTACAGCTCTCCTGTGCCCAATATACAGCTCTCCTGTGCCCAATGTACAGCTCTCCTGTGCCCAATGTACAGCTCCCTTGTGCCCAATGTACAGCTCCTCTGTGCCCAATGTACAGCTCTCCTGTGCCCAATGTACAGCTCTCCTGTGTGCAATATACAGCTCCCCTGTGGCCAATATACAGCTCCCCTGTGGCCAATCTACAGCTCTCCTGTGTGCAATATACAGCTCTCCTGTGTGCAATATACAGCTCCCCTTTGTGCAATGTACAGCTCCCCTGTGTGCAATATACAGCTCTCCTGTGTACAATATACAGCTCTCCTGTGTGCAATATACAGCTCTCCTGTGTGCAATATTGATTCCCCCGCACCCAACATTCTCCTTTGCCTAATATACAGCTCCCCTTTGCCCAATATACAGCTATATTATGTCCAATATACAGCTCTCCTGTGTGCAATATATAGCTCCTCTGTGCCCAATATACAATTCTCCTGTGCCCAACATTCTCCTGCGCCCAATGAACAGCTCCCCTGTGCCCAATGTACAGCTCCCCTGTGCCCAATGTACAGCTCCCCTGTGCCCAATGTATAGCTCCCCTGTGCCCAACATTATTCTATACCCAATGTACAGCTCTCCTGTGCCCAATGTACAGCTCTCCTGTGGCCAATGTACAGCCCCCCTGTGCCCAATGTACAGCTCCCCTGTGCCCAATGTACAGCTCTCCTGTGGCCAATGTACAGCTCTCCTGTGTGCAATATACAGCTCTCCTGTGTGCAATATACAGCTCCCCTTTGTGCAATATACAGCTCCCCTGTGTGCAATATACAGCTCTCCTGTGTCCAATATACAGCTCTCCTGTGTGCAATATACAGCTCTCCTGTGTGCAATATTGATTCCCCCGTACCCAACATTCTACTTTGCCTAATATACAGCTCCCCTTTGCCCAATATACAGCTATATTATGTCCACTATACAGCTCTCCTGTGTTCAATATATAGCTCCTCTGTGCCCAATAAACAATTCTCCTGTACCCAACATTTTCCTGTGCCCAATGTACAGCTCCCCTGTGCCCAATGTTTAGCTCCCCTGTGCCAAATGTACAGCTCCCCTGTGCCCAACATTATTCTGTACCCAATGTACAGCTCTCCTGTGCCCAATGTACAGCTCTCCTGTGGCCAATGTACAGCTCCCCTGTGCCCAATGTAATGCTCTCCTGTGCCCCATGTACAGCTCTCCTGTGTCCAATATACAGCTCTCCTGTGCCCAATATACAGCTCTCCTGTGCCCAATATACAGCTCTCCTGTGCCCAATTTACAGCTCCCTTGTGCCCAATGTACAGCTCCTCTGTGCCCAATGTACAGCGCCCCTGTACCCAATATACAGCTCCCCTCTACCCAACATTATTATGTGCCCAATGTACAGCTCTCCTGTACCCAATGTACAGTTCTCCTGTGGCCAATGTACAGCTCCCCTGTGCCCAATGTAATGCTCTCCTGTGCCCCATGTACAGCTCTCCTGTGCCCAATATACAGCTCCCCTGTGCCCCATGTACAGCTCTCCTGTGCCCAATGTACAGCTCCCCTGTGCCCAATGTACAGCTCCCCTGTGCCCCATGTACAGCTCTCCTGTGCCCCATGTACAGCTCTCCTGTGCCCAATGTACAGCTCCCCTGTGCCCAATGTACAGCTCTCCTGTGCCCAATGTACAGCTCCCCTGTGCCTAATGTACAGCTCTCCTGTGCCCAATGTACAGCTCTCCTGTGCCCAATATACAGCTCCCCTGTGCCCAATGTACAGCTCCCCTGTGCCCAATATACAGCTTCCCTGTGCCCAATGTACAGCTCTCCTGTGCCCTATATACAGATCTCCTTTGCCTAATATACAGCTCCCCTGTGCCCAATGTACAGCTCCCCTGTGCTTAATGTACAGCTCTCCTGTGCCCAATGTACAGCTCTCCTGTGACCAATATACAGCTCCCCTGTGCCCAATGTACAGCTCCCCTGTGCCCTATGTACAGCTCTCCTGTGCCCAATATACAGCTCCCATGTGCCCAATGTACAGCTCCGCTGTGCCCAATATACAGCTCCCCTCTACCCAACATTATTCTGTGCCCAATGTACAGCTCTCCTGTGCCCAATGTACAGCTCTCCTGTGGCCAATGTACAGCTCCCCTGTGCCCAATGTAATGCTCTCCTGTGCCCAATGTAATGCTCTCCTGTGCCCAATATACAGCTCCCCTGTGCCCAATGTACAGCTCCCCTGTGCCCAATGTACAGCTCTCCTGTGGCCAATGTACAGCTCCCCTGTGCCCAATGTAATGATCTCCTGTGCCCCATGTACAGCTCTCCTGTGCCCAATATACAGCTCCCCTGTGCCCCATGTACAGCTCTCCTGTGCCCAATGTACAGCTCCCCTGTGCCCAATGTACAGCTCCCCTGTGCCCAATATACTTCGCCCCTGTGCCCAATATACAGCTCCCCTGTGCCCAATATACAGCATTTAGTGCACACATCTCACTTTTTATAATGTGTGCTGGTGACCATTGTGGGCCCACTGCAAGGGCCCATTGAGCTATCACTGTCTGGCAGCCGAGAACGGCCCACCACTATTACTGGCCAAAGTTTATAGTGTCTGCTCGATACCCAGTTACAAATAATTTTTTCTGTGTTTCAAATGTCAAAAGAAAACAAAACAAACTAAATATGAAATGTAACCATTTTCTTTCTTTTGGCCTATATTCTGCCTCACCGTCTGACGCTAACCAAATTCAATAATTTTGGGGGGTTGGTGGTGGGGGGAGGATGCTTTTTGAACAAGACAACTTATTTTAATAAAAACAAATTTTGGATGTGAGTCATATTCACATTATTTTTTTATAGAATTTGACATCCATTACAGATCATTCTCAATTATTATAGAATATGGTGTAATATTTACTTTAAAAAAAAGTTACATATTTTCGGCGGAATTTTTATCCAAGTGGTTCGAATAAAATGAACTCCTACATATTGCAAGTGAAATATTCTTACATTTGCACTCTGCAAACATCAGTGCTCTCTGTACAGAATCAAAACTTAATTATTCATTTCTACTTGAGTGCTTTAATTCCCTCACTATTTTGCTTCCATATTTAGGCCAAGCCACAAACCGCTCGGATCTCCATCCACATTCAATTAACTTCAAGGATCATACATTTAAACACATTGATCTATTCTTGTAGGTAAAATTACTAAAGCTTCACTTCCTCGAATCCTCAAGCCCAAATTAATTTCACATTTCCTAGGCTGATACCTCTCTCCTTCTTGGCTTCACCATTTCTAAAAATATATTTTACTAAAGCAGTCATGACATCTTCTCCCTGCAAAATCTCTCTTGTTACACAGTCTTAGTAATTGGATATTAAATTCATTAGTCATGCTATCAGGTTTTAATCAAGAGAGGTTCACTGTAGCCTTAAGTCAGCATCTGTGTTCACATATGTGCCCTGTGCGAATCTACACATGAATACCAATAAATGTGTTGATTCTGTATTTTCGTTTTTTATTGCTTCAAGTGCACCTAAGACACACTGTGGAGGCAGCCATTTCTGAGCATCAGCAATGTCCATGAGAATTCTGCCTATCAATGCTCTAGGAACCAGTGATATCACCAATATTCATGAGAATGTCGCTTACCCATTCCTGAGATAATGGAATACCCATTAATCACTGCTTCCTGGAGAATTAGTAAGCTGTATTCTAATGAGTAGTTTTCTCTTCTGTTCACCAACTCCACTGCCTGGGTGTCACCTCGAGTCCTCCCTCTCTTTTGCCCCCCATATTCAAACTCTTGCCCAATCCTGGTGCTTCCAGCTATGTAACATTGCCCGCATCTGGCCCTTCCTATCTAAGGATGTCACTAAAACCATTAACCACGCTCCCATCATTTCCTGTCTTGACTACTACAACCTTTTTTTCACCGGCCTCCCCTGGACCCACCTCACCCTCCTTCACTCTATACTCAAAGTGGCTGCAAGACTTATCTTCCTTTCACACCGCTCCTCCTCTGCCTCCCCTCTCTGCCTCGCCTCACACTGGCTCCCTATCCCCTACAGAATACTCTTTACACTTCTCACTCTCACCTACAAGGCCCTCTCCCTCTCCACTGCCCCTTATATGTCTAACCTCCTCTCCATTTACACTCCCTCTTTTTCCCTGCGCTTGGCCAATGACCATCCCCTCTCCTCCACACTGATCACCTCACCCCACTCCAGAATTCAAGATTTCTTCAGTGCTGTCCCCCTTCACTGGAATGACCTCCCTCGCTCCATCCATCTGTCCCCTAATCTGAGCACCTTCATACAGGCTCTCAAAACCCATCTGTTCCTCAGAACCTACTAGCCATCCACCTAACCATGTCGATCCTTCCCCTCCTCCCCCTTTCATGTTTGTGCTCCTCTTGCGCCTGATCCCTTCCACTGATTCCTCTCGTGCCTGCTGTCTGTTTGCCCTCCCGTTAGAGTGTAAGCTCATACGAGAAGGGCCCTCTTCCCTTCTGTCTCAATTCTATTTCTGCTTCTCCAACGTCACTGTACTTGCTATGCTTGGAGCTATTGGCAACCTGGTTTTACTCGTCTTGTTCTGTACTGTTGTACCCTGTATGGTCCACCATTCATATTGTATTATATATTTTGTATTACGCTGCAGAAACCTTGTGGTACCATATATATAAAGACTAATAATAATAATGCTAATAATACTTTTACAGTCCACAAAAGGCTTCCTCCACTGTATGTTATCTAATCCCAAATGTTATTTTTATGCCACATCACAATAGCGTTATGGTCGTGGAAAAAGTTAGGTGTTGTCACTCGCCCCTTAGAAGCCTCCCTTCTCCTCCAAACACTACAGCATGCACCAGTTCACCACTAATCTATGCAGAGCATCTGTGAACAGATGATACCTCCCAATGTTCTGACAAACATTCCCTGAGTCTCCTTTCTGGCACTGCTTTTCATCCAGGCTATAATCACCATGCTTGAGGCTTCTGGTTACAAGGAGGGAGCTAGCTCTCCTGGCTACCTGATTGGCTGTCCATATCTACTTGGGACGTGATCGGATTGACATGCCCATCTGAATCCTGGGCCCCCCTGCCAGTACTAGCACCATAAAGTTTGGAGAAAACAAAACAATGGTTTTGAATAAATGGACCCTAATCACTGATGATTAATTTAGCTCTGGTAACCTCCTTGAATTAACCCCTTACAGGTTTTTTTTGTGTGACATCCAGAGTTCAAGACTTAACAGCACATCCTGTGTGTGTGCTAGCCAGCCTATTGCATGCATAATCACGCTACCAGATATTGCATCTTGTGCTTATCTTACCTATGTGCTTGGATCAGTCTTGGCAGGACCGATCTATCTCAAGCTCTTTTACATGTTTAGTACTTTAACAATCATGGAAACAGTAAAAAAAAACATACAGGACACATACATAGGCATACAGGGCAACTTGGATGCAATAAACGGAGCTGGGTCCCGATGGCTTCATGAACAAGCCCGGTACCCGCCTCTCTATGGGGCATATTTAAGAAATAGTGATAGTGCACTATCGTGCACTTACCGTAAAATCCAGGTCCCAGAGTGTGACAGGCATATTTAAGAAGGGTGCATTGCAGCATATATCGTGGATACGTGCTGCTTTGCATTCCTTTTTGTTTTTGGGAGCAGTCACCATTCTACAGTATGGTGACTGCTCCCAACCGCAATCTAACAAGTTCCGAAAAAAAGTTTTTTTCGGTAACTTGTCTTGATAATGTTTTTTTGCACATGTGCAGTTCGCAACTTCAGTGCAAAGAAAAACAAAGAGGACCTGGAGGAGATCCGTGGACACCGCGTTCCGAAGAGGTGGGGTAAGTGTAATTTTTTTTTATCACAGAAACAGCAGTTTATCGGAACTACTGTTTCTGTGATCCGTTTTTAATAAATTTGAGACTTAGTTCAATCCTTATCCATGCGATAAGGATTGATAACTATTTTTCATTTTTGCCGTACATTGATAAATGTGCCCCTATAAAGCACTGATTAGTCCTCATCTTAAGTACACAGTAGAATTTTGGGTGTCAATTCGCATAAAGATTCCCTGGAACTGGACAAGGATAAGTTAGTCGGCACAGATGAATTTAGCAATAAGAAAACACTGTCTACTATAGCAATAGACACTTTACTGTTTCATTAAAGAGGTAAGAAAGTGATGGTAATTATACAGTGAGAAAAAAACATGTGATAAGTGTCTCAGTTTTCTGCTTAAGAAACGAAGACATCACCTTAATGTAAGCAGAAAATTAGGCACGAGCTACACTAATGATAGAGCTCATCACATCTCGCTCTGTCAGTTAAGAATTTGACAGGCAAACATGTAGCTATTAGCACAGGGGGTCAGGCTACTGGCATCATGTTTGTGATTATATGCAATTAAGCCTTAGTAAAAAAAAACATTATACGGCTCCTGGTCCTCATATTGCCCCCTTAATACCAGCAATGCAACGGTCGCCATATTAAGTGACGACCATCACAGTGCCGGCTTCTTCGCTACCACCGCTTTCAACTGTACATTGGTCCAAGTTTATGTAATAAGAAAAATGTTTTATGTCCTGTGATTTGATACCTGGAGTATTAAACTACAGATTTTGCAAGTTGCCGATATTCAGCGACTTTGGCAATATATAACATGGCAATGTCTTTTAAGGCAAAACTTGCCTTTAAAGACATTGCCGTTTTAAAGTACCCCTGCAAAGTCGGCAAATATCGGTGACTTGCAAAATCCGCAGCTTAATACATTTACCCCCCTGGACTCTAAAGTTAGTGCACCACGTTGTAGATATTATCTTCTGTTATTCAGCAGCAGAAGGGGTGATCCTCCCTCCCCACCCCCGTATCCTTCAGCCATGAATTTATTTGACATTTCCTCCAATCTGTCGAGTAATTTCTTTTCATCCTCTCCTCTCATCTTTATCCTCATTAGCTGTCTCAGAGGGAGACCTTTTTAAGGTGACGGGGATGGAAACTGTCAGCTTGAAAAATGTTATTATGTTCGTGGACCATAGAGCGGATACCAGCGTGCCGTGTATATTATAATTATAGTTTAGTCTAATGTACATTTGTAAGGAAATGAGAGCAAAACAAGTCAATAATAAAAAGGTTCATATAAAATATTTACTTAGCTTCGCAAAAGAATTGATAATCAGTGGCGCATTGGAAAGTCTCTTATGGGTCAATCATACTTGATTAGATTCCTGTTTTTCGGGGTAGTTTCCCAAACACTAGGGAGAGCAGGTCACAAACCTGCGTCCTGCCCACTTCCCCAGTGGGGGGCCCCAATGACGTAATTTGCTGCCATTGGTGTCATTTTGGTCCCGACCCGTGGGCGGGATGATGCAATCGCGAATTCGTGACACAGGGGTGCAGAGCCAAAATGTAGCAAATCTATGTGCCACGCCCCCACCGCAGCTGCCATCTGAGTCGGATAAAATGGGAAAGTATGCTATTTATACAGCAAAATGATATAGACATTACATAACACACATATACAACAAGGTTTCTAGTTGTTTATGCAAAAAACACATAAGTATTACACAACAGAACAACAGATGCATAAAGCATTAATTCTGATTATTTATATAACAAAATCAATAAGCTTTATGCAATAGAACTATCTGCACAAAGTAAGGTCCCTAGTTATTTAACCTGACCCTGAATAGAACGTGAAAAGTACTGTTTGCTGGATTATTTATCAATAACAGCATGAAGGTTTCTGGCTATTTGTACAGAAAGTAAACATGAGTGTTACACAATAGAACAATGCACGGTTCCTTAATCCAGAGTAGGGGGTAGGATGTGTAATGTTTGCTGAATTGTTTACTAACACAGTGCAGTACTGAAGAAACATTCTCTGTTATTAATAAACAGCGTGTTCTAAGGAATATTCTCTGTTATTAATAAACAGCGTGTTCTAAGGAATATTCTATTAACCCTATGTTCACCACACACATCGGTTGTAATCCCCTTTACGAATCAAATGTGAATCCTCTTTCCTGTAGTAGTTCAAATGAAAATGTCAATGAAGTAGCACAAATATGTGTTCGTGGCGGCATATAGCTTAGCTGTGACCTTAATGGTTTAGCCACTCTAACCTGAAAGGGACAAAATAAGATGAAGCTAGATAGTACTACTAATAATCATCATCATTATTACATAATGCTGCACCAGGGCTACAGCACCCCAAGAGATACACCTCCTAAAAGGTGTGTCTATGGATGTATCCATGTCTATTTGTATCACACGCCCTTGCTGTACTCATCAACAGCATCTGTATACACCTCAGGGCTTGATTAAGGGTTCAGACTGCCATAGGCTAATACACTTATATTATTATTATTATTATTATTATTATTATTATTATTATTATCATTTATTTGTTAGGCGCCACAAGGTATCCGCAGCGCCGCACACAGTACTAACAGTAGACTATACAGGGTGAAACCATACAGAACAATGAACAAAAAGTACCAATACTTCAGAAACTCCGGCCAGTCATATGCAGTAAAGACGGAGCGGAAGAACAGGTATGGAGACAGGAGGGGAGGGGGCCCTGCTCATACGAGCTTACATCCTTATAGAGCCCCCTCGCTTTCCCAGCCAGGCTAAAATGTGGTAGGTAAAAACGGACCTTCATTTAAAAGACGGTCCACCCGCACCAATGTTTATATTCCAACGTGTTCAAAACTCAGGTGACAATGTGAGGGAGGTCAAGGGGCTGTCATACCTGTACCTGTGGATATCCTTGTCTCTCCTACTCGCTTATCCTTAAGCACCCGCCCAAGGGTGACTCATTGCCTTCAGTCTTTACCATGGTAATAGCTCAAGATCAAGACTCCATTGCTCCATTTCCATTTGTGCTTTCCAGATCGACTATTATATTATCACTGTGGGAAAGATAAGTGATGCGAAATAAAGTTCCGACATTCACACCTGTCGTAAAAGTTTCCTTTCACTTTCTCTGTAAGTCTACATTTGCTATATAATGCCATAACAACGGCATTTAAGTGTCTAAATCTATCTTGTCGGAATTCTCCTCTTCGGCAAGTTGACTACCACCGTTCTACTTAGTATGTAGATTTAAACAAATCTCAGCTTATCGTCATCATTATTCATTCGTAACTTACACTGGGTTAGAACCCCTGCAGCAGATATGAATCCTGACGGGCGTATTGGTGTCTGCTTCCGGGTCTATATTGGTTGCATTTACTTGTATGTCCCATTGCGGTACTTGACTTACGCTTGGACGGCCCTTGCCTCCCCCAGATTGCCTCTATAACAGTGTTTTCAACTCCAGTCCTCAGGACCCACTAACAGTGCAGGATTGCCAGGTGACCGGTGAAATAATTATACCACCTGCTACACTGTGTCAGTCAGTAATGAATACACCTGTGCTCCAGCAAGGAGATATGGAAAACATGCACTGCTAGAGGGTCCTGAGGACTGGAGTTGAGAAACACTGTTCTATAAGCTCAAGGAGTCATATATGCAAAATTATACTGATTTGTAAGTGTCTTTTTAAGATCATGCGCAGCAGTGAAATTCGTATGTTACGCTATGCAAATTAACTGTACTCTACGTGAGTCCTTGAAGCAATCCCACATGTTTCGATGCAAAGCAGTATATTCAGCCTTTAGAATGTGTTCTCATTTTTTTTTTTTCATTGGAATATTCATTATTCTGAAAAAAATCATGACGAGCAATTAATCACTTCTCATGATCAGTTTTTAAAACAATACCATTGCTCAAAAAATGAAAACTCCCAGCTGAAATAACACATCTTAAAATATTGTGTATGTTTTAAGCTTTCATTTTAAGTCATTGGGAGAAAAAAAAAAATCATCCATAATTCATGATTTCATCAATTATAAAAAAGACTCCTTCTGATTTAACACCACAGAATTCCAGACGTGTTACTACAAATTCACAGGTGTTTCTGCCACTGCCAATAACCAGAGACGCTGAATAACTTTCACTAAAAATCAAAGGTAACTCAAACAAGCTGGAGGAAAAGCCTGAAATGTACCATCTGCAAAGTCCTCCAACTCTCCATACCTCTAGAGATGACACCGGGCCATCGCTATAAATATTACATTTTCACCGCTGATAGGAAGAACACTGTCGAGATGTGCTAAGAACAGCTTTTTGGAAGATTTCAGAATTGCAATGTTATAAGTAAAATGTCAACGTGTCTCAGAGTCTAATTTCCGATTTTCTTCACTTGCAGGTGATTTCTTTTACCTTTCTTCAATTTTAAAGCCATTTGGGCATTTCTGTTAAAATTAAGAAGATTCTTAAGAACAGCAATTGTAGAATGGTACCAGAGAATAGAATTCTACATGATCACGGAGGATATCACTTTGTCGGCCCAAGATAGTCTGATTCATACAGGCATCTGCCAATTTGGAGCGTATTGTACGCCCATGCCCAGAGACGGGAGATATGCCAGAAAAATGCTGCCCTGTCAGCTCCATCTTCGAATGCAAAGGACACTTACTACAACATACATATTCTGGGGAGTGAACGGGTCGGGGAAGAGGTGTTTGGCCCTAGTCAATGTACAGTTGGGGCCAAACTCAAGCACACGCAGTCACGTCCGAATCAAGCTTTGGGCATCTCAAAGTAACTTGTTTTTCTGCCATATCTCTTGCTCCAGCTACAGGGCTAGTCTAAGTCCTGATCAGTAGTGATGACAGTCTCGTATACATGCAAACAGCAGCAACTGCAAAAATTTATTTTTTGTTCAGCAGACATTAACAGCATCCTAATAAATGTATTTCATAGGGGAAACAAGTTTTTTTTTATTTTTTTAGTGTTTTAACATTAATGCTTATATTATTAACTGATGGCATTAATTCTATTTTTTTGTGTGTGAATTTGCAAGCCCCATAGGTACTGGATGTATCCTGCAGCGTCTTGTGTAGTAGAGCACAGCAGACCTACATCCGAATTCAGCAGCGCACGTACCTTGGGATCTATGCCTTGACGTATTTGGGAGTGCACATAGCCTAGTTAAGTGCATTTTCAAACAAACACACGTTGTGCTCAGTATCATCATCATCATCACCATTTATTTATATAGCGCCACCTATTCTGTAGCGCTGTACAGAGAACTCACTCACATCAGTCCCTGCCCCATTGGGGCTTACAGTCTAAATTCCCACAACACACACACACACACACACACACACACACAGAGACTAGGGTCAAATTGTTAGCAGCCAATTAACCTACCAGTATGTTTTTGCAGTGTGGGAGGAAACCAGAGCACCCCCACGCAAAAACGGGGAGAACATACAAACTCCACACAGATAAGGCCATGGTCGGGCATTGAACTCATGACCCCAGTGCTGTAAGGCAGAAGTGCTAACCACTGAGCCACCCTGATGCCCGTACGCGTGCTTTGATGAATCAAGCCCACAGTGTTTAGAGCATCATGGTTAACTTGGCTGGAATTTACAGAGGAGGATTTGTTTAAATCATTTCTTGATAGGCCCTTGGTGTCACTGTCCTCATCCGATAAATAATGACTAATGAATAGATAATATCTCCTGCAACTACTCACCTCTATCTATTGGTCCAGCGTTTCTCTATGTGCACCTATTTATCTTACCATATATTATCGTACCATGCGAATCCTTTTCCCGTCCCCTCTCTCCCTCCCCTGACCACTTAACGCTATCACTTTGCTCGTTGTGTTTGGAAAGGGACTGTATATTCATATTCTTGTACCAACGTTTGAGCAGGTTTATAAATAAAGAGTACGTAAAACAAATTAAGGAGATTATTATGTCATTTGTTATTTTTGAAAAGCTTACACACCTGGTTGACTGTAGATCAGGACAGTGGTTGTAATTACATTTGCATTGCAAAAAAAGTGCAAGAACCATAGGCTGTAGGCAACAAAGGCAGTTGTTCTAGATTCATTGAGAATTTCCCGACATTTTCTGTCTACTGCCCCTTGCTTCAGTAGGCAAAATAAGATGAAAACACACAATCATTAGCATTATAGCAGTATAACAAAAAGTAATAGTTTGAAACTGCTCCTGAGGTGGTAATATGTGAGTACTGAGGAACGGGACCTGAGTGAGATTTGAGCGTTCCAGCTAAAGTCACTATTTCTAATCTGTTGGGCAGACTCCGGTCTGTCCAAGCGGGTTCAGCGAATGCTTAAGTGTGCCCACGGTTCCAAGGTATAACCTTCAGGACAAACAAATGAGACTGATGATAGCATAGAGTCGAAATGGAGATCCCCATTGGGCAAGACAGAATGAGCTTGGAGCACAATGACCTGCGTGTGGGCCGAGTGTTGGTAGCGTGTGTGCTCGCCCAGAGAGGCTCCTGGGGGACTTTGAAACTGCACTTTTCTGAGTACTGAGTCTAGTTGAGAACTAGCAGGAGAGAGCCAAGAATATGGCAAAAGGGACATAGACTGAGATGATGGTCACACTACGCATGAATGTCAACTCTTCAGCCAAGCATGAATGATTGCAAGTGAGGGTAAATAGAATATATCTTTCGCCTTTATGTTATTCATTTAATTGGTGGTAACTGTGCCCCACAACAACTACTTTGTCTGCATCTGCATCACTGCTGTGCAGGGTGACCTGTTTACAGATTCTAATCCATAAGATCATCAGATGGGAGGAATGAGCTACAGTTTGGTGGTTGACTCAAGGTAGGATCCTGCAAGGTAGGAATACCCCCCCTCCACCCCAAACAGTCATGTAGACAAAATCAATTTTGTGTGGTCAGATTGTTAAAAGGGTACCATCTCCACAAGCGTATATTGGTAACCTTTTTATATTATTTTTATCTTTGTCAAACCACTTCCGATCAAGTTCTCTTTATTTCGCATTGGTCCAGGTGTCTAATTATCATATTTTGACTTGTGTCCTTTTTGAGTTCTGCATTTATCAAGCTTTATTCACCTATGTATTGTGAATCGTTTTGCTATTCATATACACTATATGGACAAAAGTATTTGGTCACACCTGTTAATTACTGATTTGAGGTGTTTCAATCAGACCAGTTGCCAGAGCTGTACAAAATTAAGCACCTAGCCCTGCAGTCTCCATTTGCAAACATTTGTAATACAAAATGGGTCTTTTTGAAGAGCTCAGTGACTTCAGGCGTTGTACTGTAATAGGATGCCACCTTTGCAATAAGACGGTTCGCAAAATTTCATCCCTGCTGGATATTCCACGGTCAACTGTAAGTGATATTATTAGAAAGTGGAAGTATTTAGGAACAACAGAAACTCAGCCACAAAGCAGAAGACCACATAAATCATAGACCGGTGTCAACGACTGCTAAGGTGCATAGTGCGTAAAAGTCGCCAACGTTCTGCTGATTCCATAGCTTAAGAGTTACGAACTTCCACTGGCATTAAAGTAAGCACAAAAACTGTACGCGTGAGAGCTTAATGGTATGTGTTTCCATGGCCGAGCAGCTGCATGCAGCCTCACATCACCATGACCAATGCCAAGTGTCGGATGGAGTGGTGTAAAGCACACAGACACTGGACTGTAGAGCAGTGGAAACGTGTTCTGTGGAGTGATGAATCACGCTTCTCTGTTTGGCAGTCAGATGGGTGAGTCTGGGATTGGCGGATGCCGGGAGAACGTTACCTGTCTGACTGCATTATGCCATCTGTGAAGTTTAGTGGAGGAGGGGTAATGGTATGGGGTTGTTTTTCAGGGTTTGGGCTAGGCCCCTTATCTCCAGTGAAGAGCAATCTTAATGCTTCAGCATACCAAGTGATTTTGGACAATGCTATGCTCCCAACTTTGTGGCAACAGTTTGAGGAAGGACCTTTTCTTTTCCAACATGACTGTGCCCCAAAGTAAGGACTACAGTAAAAGTAAGGACTACAAAGACATCGTTTGATGAATTCGGTGTGGAAGAACTTGACTGGCCCACACAGAGCTCTGACCTCTACCCCATCGAACACCTTTGGGATAAACTGGAACGGAGATTGTGAGCCAGGGCTTCTCCTCCAACATCAGTGCCTGACCTCATAAATGCTCTACAGAATGAATGGGCACAAATTACCACAGAAACACTCCAACATCTTGTAGAGCCTTCCAAGAAGAGTGGAATCTGTTATCGCTGCAAAAGGGGGACCAACTCCATATTAAAGTATATGTATTTGAATACAATGTTATTACAGGCCCTGTTGGTGTAATGGTCAAGTGTCCGAATACTTTTGTCCATATAGTGTGTAGTTTTATGAAGTGAGTCTTTCTAATCACGTCAACTTTTAAAAGTGATTCATTTTCAGTTTATCAATTTATTAATAAATTCTGGTGTTAGGCGTAGAAGCTTCCTGTGTATGGTATTTTTTTTTGTTTTCAGCAATGAGTCTTAGGGCTAAATTTACTAAGCTGCGGGTTTGAAAAAGTGGGGATGTTGCCTATAGCAACCAATCAGATTCTAGCTTTCATGTATTTAGTACATTCTACAAAATGACAGCTAGAATCTGATTGGTTGCTATAGGCAACATCCCCACTTTTTCAAACCCGCAGCTTAGTAAATCTAGCCCTTAGTCTGCATTTTATAATGCAGACTGAGGCAGCGATTGATATTTCACGTAATTCAAAATAAAATTTATTTTAATCAATCACCTTCATTATGGAAACTACAAAGCATATAAAACAGAATCATGCAAACATACATCTTCAACATATGTATCCAGTGTTACGTTTAAAAAAATTAAATTAGTTTCTTTCTATTAGCTAATTGTTATGTTTTGGCTTTCTTTCAACATTGCCCAATTAAATAATAATAATAAAGTAAATTATAGGATTAAAATGAATATTGATCGCATTGACATTTTACAATGTTGTTCAGGATACAGTACTTATAACATTAACGTTTTAAGGTCTACCTTACAGGTCCTATTGAATGCTGAGCTGGCTCCGATCTCTTGTGGCTTCTTATGACTTGTGGATGAGACAAAGGACAGAACAGTGACCGGACAACATAGACAGGTAATTAGTTAATGGCTAATATGGAAACACAAAAAGGTCACCACAGGAATACAGAGGGAACAAAACAAAGTATTGTTTATACAGGTAAAGAAAATATGAACGTTACAGGGACTCTTTTGTAGTCCATAGATTTTAGTTTCTGCACCAATAATCATCATCATCATTTATTTATATAGCGCAACTAATTCCGCAGCGCTGTACAGAGAACTCACTCACATCAGTCCCTGCCCCATTGGGGCTTACAATCTAAATTCCCTAATATAGACACACACAGACACACCTATTAGGGTCAGTCAATTTATTAGCAGCCAATTAACACACCAGTATGTTTTTGGAGTGTGGGAGGAAACCAGAGCACCCGGAGGAAACCCACGCAATCACAGGGAGAACATACAAACTCCACACAAATAAGGCCATGGTCGGGAATTGAACTCATGATCCCAGTGCTGTGAGGCAGAAGTGCTAACCACTGAGCCACTGTGCTGCCCACACACATTTATACTTTATGTCAAAGGAATAATTCCATGTTATGGAAGGCGTGTGATTTTACAGAATTTTAATGGGATCAGTGTTTCTGAAACTTATAAACTACATTATTTATCACAAAACTGTTTGGGCCAGGCAAATTGGCTACATCCATGCTAAATGGGAAAGTCACTCATTTGCTCTTACCAATTGAATACTGCAGTTTTGTCTAAGACATGCACCATTGCCATTATCATAATACTGATCAATAAAATCACAATCAAAATTATTATTTATAATAATGGGGTCATCAATATTGCTAAAGAAGAATGCTACCCCAAACCTAAAATTGAACTTATGATAAAATACAAAGGGTGTGGCATTCCCTTGTACTAGAAGGTCTTCCCAAGGATCCAATAGTCCCGAATTGCTCTTCTCTCTTCTACTAAAGGGAACAGTGGGATTGACAAAGGCCTTACCCTGTGATATTCGGCATCAATGGGAAATTCAGGAGAAAAGGCACCAATGAAACTAAAGCCCTGAATCATTGGAAGCTTCGTGTGTACCTGCTGGATCGGTAAAATGGGACAAACCGGGGAATTAGAACTTTTTATTATATCAGAACTTGATAAACTCTACCCAAAACTATATTTAAAAAAACAAAAACATTTATTTAAAAATGACAACATAATAATAAATATGTACTGTAACAAAAGGAGGCATTTAGCTGGCAATATGCAGAGAAAGCAGGGAAGTAGAGTAAAACATTGGCACAGTTATGTACCTAGGTGGAGATTAAAGCAGGTAAAAACATATGTGTAGTTTAAAATTGGTTTACTTACATGATTTAAAAGCTGCTTCCTCTCAGCAAATAGACAGGGTGGGTCTGATAGTCTAAACAGAGCCAGGGATGGGCGTTTCCTTTAAAAGAGAATGTGGGTGTGTCACCTGTCCATCAAGCTAGGCCTGTGGGAGGAGTGTCAGGTATAAAACCCTGCTGGTTTCATTGTTCAGGGAGATCAACGCTGGGCTAGCTGGCTGATCTGGACAGAGAGCTGGACTATGTATAGTAAGCGTTGGGGGTCTCCATAATTGCTGTGCAAGTATACGGTGTCAAAACATTATTACCATCCTGACAATAAAGAACCATAAAAAGGAAGAAGTTGTACGCGTGTGCTTCTGCAGTAGCGGGCTCTTGCCACAGTACATAAAGAATCAATAAAAAACATAATACAAAATGGCTTTCTAAGTATTAGGTACCAGGATATGAGTCTATTGAAATACATTAATATATACTATAGCTAAAATTGATAGATGTTAGAGTACAATTTCCTACAAACTAGATATTTTAGGGCAATGAGTCATCAGTTGTATGTTACCTGTTACCAATTTACTTCTCCAGACAACCCAATCAAAACTAAACTTTAGGTTGTGGGTCTTTAAAATCAACACACTTGAACCTGTAAAAATACACCCACAAATAATGCATGCATGATAAATTAAGAAAGCACCTACCAGCTTCAGAGATGAAATCGCAATCAGCCAATCAGAAGTTAGTGCTGCTAATGTCATCATCTCCAGCTTGTATTTGCACCTATCCTCTTGCAGTTGCAAAAGATATGGCTCCTGGCAGACTTATTTGCATTCTTGTGCAGGTTGCATTTACCTGAACACGCTGTTACTCTACTCAGGCAACCGCTCCTCCCACTCTCCCTGGTCAGGTCATAAGGAGTCGGAAGTGTCAGATGAGCAGCTTGTTAATTCACAAGGGCTCTGGGAGGAAAGAAAGGAGAAAGCTGAACAGTCCTGTAACTGGCATCCTCCCATTCCCGGTTACAGGACTTTTTTCGGGAAGCACCCACTTTGTGGAATTCCCTCCCTCGTACAATAAGACTTTCCTCTAGTCTATAAATCTTCAGGCATCCACTGGAAACCCATTTCTTAGGGTAAGCTTATAATATTCCTCAACCAGCATCTTAATCTCCCTAGGTTTTTTTATTACCATCCTCTACACAGCTAACACAAGACAACAACTCTCTGACCAACATTGCTGTGTGACTGATCATACAGCCCACTCAATACTTTTTACCTTTAAATTCTAGCTGGACAAATATTCAATATGATGTAATAATTACCCTTGTGTATCAAACTCCCATTGTCCCATAGATTGTAAGCTTGTGAGCAGGGCCCTCTTACCTCTCTGTCTGTATGTATTACCCAGTGTTGTTTTATTGTTGTTTGTTCCCAATTGTAAAGTGCTATGGAATTTGCTGGCGCTATATAAATAAACATTGATGATGATGATAGTTCTAAAGAGAATACTTTACAACTACAGGATCTGGAGGTGCCCTTAACAGCTTTTTATGGGATTCAATGAACTATAATTTTCATTACATTTTAACATGTTCGTATTCAATATTCGCCTTTCCCCTTATTTCTTGACTTCATTTATATAAAAGCAGTTTGATTATGCAAAGCTTCTGATTGCTACCAGTGGACAAGCAGTTCCTGCCTGAATAGGCCCAGAGACTTCAAATGGAGATAAAGTGAAATAATATTTTATTTTGTTAGAAACTCAAATAATCAATAGACTATCAAACTAATTTTATGCTGGGAATTACATAATGACCTTCATGGTACTCTGGTGTTTTGACTTGTAATAAATATCTAAAAGCTACATCTGTAAACTCAGAATCATTTGAAATCTACGAAATACTTAACTTCAATGTTATCAGCAATACTGAAAGTTACAATTAGAAATTTACTACAGTACTTCTGGCACCAATTATTTTAGTGTAATCTAAATAATCAATATGGAATCTTAATCATGTTTTGTAGTCAATGACATACTCATCTAATTACAGTTCAAAAATATTAATACAGTTATGAATAGAACTCTCCCACTAAATGAAAAAAAAAAAGATCCTCTGTATGATGGTGATAGAGAATCAGGATTTTATTTTTATTATCATAGATTTAAAAGGCGGTACAGTGCTCCGCAGCACCGTACAGTAGGAAAAACATGACATACCCAAAGCAGGGACATACAAGGTAGACAAAATAAATGCAGACATGGTAACAAAAGTATGAAGGACCCTGCTCATTAGAGAGCTTACATTCTAAATGGAAGAGGGCACAGCTGAAACAAGAGGAGCGAGTGTGGCTCAGAGTGTAGATTGGGACAGCTATGAGGGTGTATTAGTGTGAACAGTATAATCAGGGATAAGGCAAGCTCTAATAAAGAGATGGGTTTTTAGTAGAGATGGGCGGGCTTGGTTCCCCGAGATCCGAATTCACACGAATTTAGCCTATCCGAGTACCGAGCCGAGCACGCTTGGTACTCTCCCGCCCATTCGGATTCGAAATCGAGGCAAAACATCATTGTGACATTCGTATTTCTGAGCTCGGTTCTCGCGGGGTTTGAAAAGCATAAATACCAGCCTCCACAGCAATCCATCGCCATTTGACAGAGGGAGAGAGCAGGGTTAGGTCACACTGGCTAGATCAGCGCAGGGACAAATCAGTAATTGGACACATTATTGTCTGTATGCAATACCATTGTAATCTTAATACCAGTTGTTACAGCAGAAAGAGGAGGATAGAGGAGGGTTTTTTTGTGCAGTTTCTGGCACTCCAAGTGCTTTTGGGGTGTCCCCCATTCTTTTGCATTAATATTTCTGGCTGTCAAAAGTCCTGTTTGTCAGCAGTCTAAAAAAATAATATTTAGCACTCCAAGTGCTTTTGGGGTGTCCCCCATTCTTTTGCATTAATATTTCTGGCTGTCAAAAGTCCTGTTTGTCAGCAGTCTAAAAAAAGAATATTTAGCACTCCAAGTGCTTTTGGGGTGTCCCCCATTCTTTTGCATTAATATTTCTGGCTGTCAAAAGTCCTGTTTGTCAGCAGTCTAAAAAAATAATATTTAGCACTCCAAGTGCTTTTGGGGAGTCCCCCATTCTTTTGCATTAATATTTCTGGCTGTCAAAAGTCCTGTTTGTCAGCAGTCTAAAAAAAGAATATTTAGCACTCCTCAAGTGCTTTTGGGAAGTCCCCCATTCTTTTGCATTAATATTTCTGGCTGTCAAAAGTCCTGTTTGTCAGCAGTCTAAAAAAAGAATATTTAGCACTCCAAGTGCTTTTGGGGTGTCCCCCATTCTTTTGCATTAATATTTCTGGCTGTCAAAAATCCTGTTTGTCAGCAGTCTAAAAAAATAATATTTAGCACTCCAAGTGCTTTTGGGAAGTCCCCCATTCTTTTGCATTAATATTTCTGGCTGTCAAAAGTCCTGTTTGTCAGCAGTCTAAAAAAATAACATTTATCACTCCAAGTGCTTTTGGAGTGTCCCCCATTCTTTTGCATTATTTTTTCTGGCTGTCAAAAGTCATATTTGTCAGCAGTATCTAAAACAATTTGTAGCACTACAAGTGCTTTGGGCTCATAATGGATTCAAAGCAGTCCACATATGAGCAGAATCAGCAACCAGGTTCTGTCACCAGTCCTGATGGTAGTGTTCCCAGTACGTCATCTAGAAAAGGCGATGTCAAACTACATAGTCTTTTGAAATCAGTCAACAAAACACACACCAAAATTTTTTTACCGCGTTGAAGCGAAAAAGAAGTGTAACTGAGGAAAAGTTAAGTGCCGATAAATTTTTTTTTGCCAACATGCCGTTCTACACACATAGTGGCAAAGAGAGAATGAGGTCTTCACCTTTGTCTATTAGTGGCAGATCAAAAAATGTTGCAGAGCCTACAAGTAGTGCACAACTACTGTTACGCGTCAAAGCCGAGCTGCAAGATAACAGTGAGGCATTAGAGGATAATGTTTGCTCTGAATCACAAATGACACCAATCCCTGTGCAGAGTCCATCCAACAGTGGGATGTCTAATCGTGAGCATTCTGTTAGTGTACCTATAAAGAGGGACCCTTTCAGCAGTTCTGCTGATGTGTGCCTGAACAGCCCGAGTGTAGCCGGTGATACACAAATTGAGGATGTCACTTTGGAAATAGAAGAGGATGAGGGGGAGATTTGTTTAAGTGACGAGGGCACTAATGAGGAGGTTGATGAGGATGAGTTTATTTGTGTCAGTTCTGCACCAGTGGCTGCAGTTCTGGCACGTGACAAGAAAAAGGCCATTGTCATGCCAGGCCATAAAACAAAAAAATCCACTTCTTATGTGTGGAATTATTTCTACCCAAATCCAGATAACAATTGTATAGCCATTTGTAGTGTATGTCAAGCCACAGTCAGTCGAGGGAGGGATCTTAACCATCTTGGAACCTTGTCTATGTTACGCCATTTGACAAGAGTTCATAGCAATGTGATGGGAACAGCTGAAAGTTCTTCCAAAAAAATTACAAGCACTCCATCATCAGCTTGGACCCTCCGCTCACCGACATCCTGACGGCTACAAAATACACCCACCACACCATCCTCATCAATATCCTCAGTAGCGCTCGGAGTTAGCCTGGCATCCCAATTATTAAGGCTGGATGACTCCTGCACTATTATTGATTCCTCTGAAGAAAGCGTTAGTCCCACTGCTGCTGCTGCTGCTGTTGCTGCTGCTGGGGGTGAATTGTCACCCCAGAGGAAGGCCAAGAAAATGAGCAGTCCAACATTTCAACAATTAACTGTGAAACAATAATTTGCTAGGGGAAGCAAATATGACAGCAGTCACCCAGTCGCCAAGCGAATCACTGACGCCATGGCTGCCATGTTAGTGTTAGATCTGCGTCCAATATCCCCAATAAAAGCAGCTGGTTTTTCACAGCTAATTGAGGTTTTGTGTCCGCGTTACAGAATGCCATCGCGACACCATTTCTCCCGTAAAGCTATTCCACAACTATACCAAAAAGTGTGTACAAATGTAGAGATTGCGCTGAAAAATGCCATTCTGCCTACTGTCCACTTAACCACAGATATGTGGACAAGTGGAAGTGGCCAAACCAAAGACTATATGACTGTGACAGCCCACTGGGTTGGTCATTCACCTTCACCAGCAGGAACAGCAGCAGCATGTACACCACTACGTAACATTTGTCACAGGCAGGCCACTCTTTGTATCACCGGCTTCACTAACAGGCATACAGCTGACAATTTGTTACGCAAACTAAGAGATGTGATTGATACATGGCTTATACCACTTGGACTCTCCCCAGGATATGTCATTTCTGATAACGCCAACAATATAGTGCGAGCATTACAGCTGGGTGATTTCCAGCACATTCCCTGTTTTGCTCACACCATCAACTTGGTGGTGCAGAGCTTTCTACGAAATAACCGTGAGGTGCAGGAGATGCTTTCGGTGGCCCGTAAGATTTCAGGCCATTTCAGGCATTCGGCCACAGCATATAGGAGATTGCAGTAGCTCCAAGAGCAGTTTAACTTGCTCTGCCACCAACTTAAGCAGGAGGTGGTAACTAGGTGGAATTCCACCCTGTACATGCTGCAGAGGATGGAGGAACAGCGCAAAGCCATCCAAGCATATTGCACAAGCCATGACATTGGGAAAGGAGGGGGGATGTATTTCACTCTTGCACAGTGGGGAATCCTTTCTGTCCTGTGCAAGGTGCTGAAACCATTTGAAGTTGTGACGTGTGAAGTGAGTGCAGATTCTGTTAGTTTGAGCCAAGTCATTCCTTTAATTAGACTATTGGAAAAGCAGCTTGAGAAACTGAAGGAGGAGATGAAAGCAAGCAATTCCGCAAAGTATGTTGGCCTTGTCGATCAATTAATTAATTTGCTTCACAATGATCCTCGAGTTATTAAGATCTTGAACTCGGATCAGTACGTTTTGGCCACTGTGCTTGATCCAAGGTTTAAGACCTACATTGAGTCTTTGCTTCAAAATGAACGAGATGTGAACTTTTGCAAGGAGCTATTGCTCAGCAAATTGTCCGCTGAACTGTGCCTTGGCTTGAGGACGTGTCCTCCTTCAGTTTCTCAAGCAGCTGCTGCTCGTAAAAAAATTTAATTTTCAAAAGAGAAGCAGGGAAGACGCAGAGGGCAGACCAGAACAGTTTAACATCTGGGCTGGTTTGAAGGATTTTTCTAAAAAAATGTGTGACCTTGCCCATAACTTCATCCAATATGAGTATTAACATGCAGAGGATGGTGGAGGATTATTTTCAAGAGGTAATTGATATGGAAATGACAGACAGTCCCTTTCCTTACTGGGAAGAAAAGCAGGCAATTTGGAAACCCATGTACAAACTTGCTTTGCAAAACTTAAGCTGCCCACCCTCCAGTGTGTACTCTGAACGAGTGTTCAGCACAGCAGGGAACTTAGTCAGTGATCACCGTAGAAGGTTACTTCCCAAAAATGTGGAAAAAAATGATGTTTATAAAAATGAACTACATCTTCCACGAGGAAGGCCTTCACCATCCAAGACATGCAAGCACTGACTGTTCTCTAATGGCGGATTCAAGCGGCGATGAATTGATAGTCTGTGATGATGACGTACACACTGATGAGGGTGAGGATGAAGCTGAAGATGATGACGATAACATCTTTTTAAAACTATTTAAGTGTAGGGTGCAATCTACCCCCAAAGAGGAAAGGGACTTGGGGCATTTCCATATCACGTACCGTCTTGAAAGGCTGCTGTTTGGGCAATTTCTCCTTAAGGGTAGGGTGTCATAGACAGAGTGACCCCAAACTGGCCTTTTCTATTTCAATTAATATTGTACAATCTATAACGGCTGAATTTTTGGGTATTTTCAACAAGTGGAGGGGGGCCTATAGAGACAGAAACCAAATTGCCTTAGTCCATTTTCAATAATATTGTACAGTCCATAACGGCTGAATTTTTTGGTATTTTATACAAGTGGAGGGGGGCCTATAGAGACAGAAACCAAACTGTCTTTGTCCATTTCTTTACATATTTAACTATAAGTGTAGGGTGTAATATACATCCAAAGACGATGGCTGCATTGCCAATATGCATAGATGGAAAGGAAGACAATTTAGTTTGTGTGTAGAGTTAATGAAGGCCTACCAGGAATTAAACTGTTTTTTTGATCATTTATTAGCTTTACAACTACATTACTTATCCACGAAACAGGTGGAGCACTAAATTTGGTTCTTTTATGACCAAAAACATTGATTTTTGAACAAAATAGCAAAACAAAACCAAACAAAACCAAAACCAAAACACGCAATGGCGGTTTGGCAAAACCAAAACACGACGGTAATCCAGATCCAAAACCAAAACACGGGGGTCAGTGAGCATCTCTAGTTTTTAGAGAACATCTAAATATTTGAAGACTGTGGGAAATCCTGATTAGGCGTGGTAGGGAATTCCATAAGTAGGGAGCAGCATGGGGGAAGTCTTGAAGTTGGGAGTGAGAGATGGTTACCAGAGACGAGGCAAGGCGCAGGTCAGAGGTAGATCTAAGAGGGCGGGAGAGAGATTTGAGATGTATGAAAGTGTAGTTTTGTTGAGGGCTTTGTAGGTAAGTGTGAGTAAATTGAACTGCATTCTGGAGGACACATTGAGCCAGTGTAGGGATTTGCAAAATGGTGCAGCAGATGTGGAGCGGTGAGAGAGGAAGATCAGTCTTGCAGCAGCATTTAGGATGGATTGAAGGGAATGAGAAAATGTAATTTTGTGGCAGTGGTTCTAAAGTCGACGGGATTGGGAGAGAGTATGGATTTGAAGAATAAAGGAGGGGACTTGGGAAACTGATGGAAATTATAGTGTTATTGACAGTGAGGGAAATTTGAGAGGAGGTGGTGATTGTGACAGAAGGGAAGATGATAAGTTCTGTTTAGGACATGTTGAGCTTTAGGAAGCATTGGGACATCCAGGTGGACATAGTGAAAAGACAGCTGGAGAGTACAGTAGGGGAGAGGTCAGATGAAGAGGAATAGATTGTGTTTCGTCAGCAGAGAGGTGGCGCTGGAAGCCGAATGGGCGATTTAGTGCCCCAAGAGAAGAGGTGTACAGTTTGAAAAGTAAAGGGCCAAGAACAGAGCTTGGTGGGAACCCAACAGATAGTGGGAGAGGAGGGGAGGATGTGCCAGAGATATAAACACTAAAGGAGCAGTTTGATAGGTAGAAAGTGAACTAGGAAAGATCTGTCTCACAAAGGCCAAGTTCTAAACTATTCTAAATATAACTTGCTTCTAATCAAGTAGTCCTGTCAAACTTAAAAACTTATTAAGCTGTATTATTTTGCTGGTTCACTTGAGTCAGTGAGGAAACATTACGCTTTGCACATTCCCTCATATATCTGACAGTCTGGAAAGGATTCCCAACTCTTAGCTCTGTGAGTATGATTACATGTGCTTGATCACTTATTGATGTGTTGCACCAATAACATCCCACTTGTAACATGTCCCAGTTTGTTTATTAGTTTATTATGTTTGTCCCCAATTGTAAAGCGCTACGGAATATGTTGGCATTATATAAATAAATTATGATGATGATGATGATGTGTCTGTATAGTGCAAAATTTGTCTCATGCTAACACTCTAGGGCTGATGAAGTGTGAGATCTAGGTCAGTTTGTGTAAGTTATCTTGCATGAACTCGCTCTGTGCACGCCCAGAATGTGTGCGCTTGCGTATGCGCCTATGTCAACCAGATTGACTCTGGCACTTACAGCCGCCTTAGCCTGGAGAGGTGGGATGGGGACGGGTAATGAGTGTTTATGTAAATGCGGCTCATGCAGACCTGCAGACACAAACACATACACCTGGGGGTATCTTTTACATTTGCTATAGTACACGTGCAAATAATAGATGTAGATGATTAAGTAATTTACTCCCATTTCCAGCCAACTCTGCATTAGCGCCCTGATCTGTTGTACCTGTGAGAGCGTATACAAATCTGGTACTTTTGTGAAGGTTTAAAAAGCTTCTTCAACAACCACTCAGAAAACCAGGAAAGGCCCACTAAACTTGCCATTTGAACCCACAAAGTTCATTTAAATGTCTCGTCATGGAAAGCAAAACCTAATTTTTGCATTTGGGTGCAATATGAGACACATTGCAGCTCTTAACCTGCATTCCTGCTGGATTTCCCAGATCACCCAGGAACAACGTTTACTCCCACACGGTACCACCATCTGGATGGGCTAATCTATTCACTGTCCAATACAGCTGATCAAAAACAGGCGCATGACATCAGAAAAAAAGAAACAGCATTTCAAATGTGTATCATCATTTTTACAGTTTTGTGATTGACCCTACAGCCTTTAATCCAATCAGATTTTTTTGTTGGATGAGGCTGTTAGGTGAGCAGCAGAAGTTACGAGTTGTGTGACTTACAATGAAAGTATTTATTTTATGACACACTTGATCAGCAAGAAACACTATATACATACTATCAGATGCAGGATATCAGAAGCAGGCTCTCAGGTTCATAATCCTATGCAGAATATCAGGTTCAGAATAATATGCAGATGGCTATCAACAGACAAAATGGCAGGATACAGAAAGTCCCAATATCAGAGTAGGAGTTTATCCCAAATTAGCAGACGTGTTACAGAGGAATGTCACAGTGTACTTAAGAAAGCCAGGTTAGGGTGCAGAGCCAGAATCATAGTCAGACGTAGCCAAGGATCAGAACCAGAAAACAGTTACAGGATAATACAGCACAGGAACCAGGAAGCTAGAGCTAGAAGCAAAACCCTATCACTGACAAAGATGGAGTGTCAGGACAGGCCTTAAAAAGTGCAGGCAGCCAATCAGGATAATGCAGGTGACACACCTGCATTGAAGCTCGGCCTAATTGAAAGCAGAAAGCTCTCATACACACAGAAACACAGCAGAACCTGACATCTAACAACAGAATCCCAACACATGCAGGTAGCACACCTGCATTGTAACTCAAGCTAATTGAAAAAAAAGCACAAACAGGGAAACAACAACAGAAACAGATAACAGAAGCAGAATTCTAACAGAGGCCACATACTATGCAAAGATTTGGTTGAGGGGACCAAACCAAAATTTTGCTGTGTAGGGGAAAAATATAGCCCTGCACACAAGATTAGCTGAGATACCTTCAGCAAAGGTAAAAAATATTTGTTTTACTAGACGTTCTTCCATCTGTAGGAAATGTGTACATAATCCAGTTTTTGCAGGCAGCTCACAGTTTTTCATCTCTATACATCCTGGTCCACTTTGTAGCCATCACTGGGGAAAACTAAGAGCATTACAGAGGTTAGTAAGTACTTGGCAATTATTGTTGCACACAGAAACATTTGCAGCCAGCAGTTCATCCATTCATCCAATCTGAAAGGTGTTTACTTGGAGAAACATGTACACCTTAGATGAGGGACAAGGTTAAGGTCATGTAAAATGTTCAGCTATGTCAAAGGGCATTAATACAGGTCAGCAGAGCAGCGTTTGCTTTCAAGAAGAAAAAATGTAATTGCTACAAACATAAAAATTATTGGGAAGCTGTAGAGGAGACAACATAAAGAAAGCAGAGGGTTCAGGGCTTTTTTTTTGCAGAAAGTGAGACAGGCTCCAGATATTAGGGTGTACTCATACTAATGCAATAACAGATTGCTACAATATCTATCTTCCTGACCTACTAAAATTAGATGTGGCAATAAGCACTGACATCATAATTAGTCACCGAACAGTTTTAATGCTCATCGCTCCCTCTAAGGCCCACCGTTTACATAGCTGTGGTGACCAGTGATACTGTATATAACTCTGCAGCTCAGTATAACTATATTAAACTCTCCTACTGGGGTAGTTTGTACCGGTTTGCTTATTATTATTATTATTACCATTTATTTATATAGCGCGTGTGTTACAGGAAGATTGAAGGATGATATAGACATCATCATCATCATCAGTTATTTATATAGTACCACTAATTCCGCAGCGCTGTA
Organism: Mixophyes fleayi; assembly: GCF_038048845.1. Taxonomy (NCBI): domain Eukaryota; kingdom Metazoa; phylum Chordata; class Amphibia; order Anura; family Limnodynastidae; genus Mixophyes; species Mixophyes fleayi. Next base: position 442,057,314 of record NC_134402.1, on the reverse strand, counting down.
CAGAGAACTCACTCACATCAGTCCCTGCACCATTGGGGCTTACAGTCTAAATTCCCTAACACACACACACACACACAAACACAAACAGACAGACTAGGGTCAATGTGTTAGCAGCCAATTAACCTACCAGTATGTTTTTGGAGTGTGGGAGGAAACCGGAGCACCCGGAGGAAAGCCACGCAAAAACAGGGGGAAAAAAACAAACTCCACATAGATAAGACCATGGTCGGGAATTGAACTCTTGACCCCAGTGATGTGAGGCAGAAGTGCTAACCACTGAGCCACCATGCTTCTTATGGTTTAGCATGCTGAAATTGGTGAGTGAGTTTTGTATGCCAAAGAAGCATCAAGTTGCTGGATAAGATATTTTAATGAGCTTCAATAGGTGGAAATTAGACATTTAGAGGGGGGGCTTTACTGTTTAGTGAGCTTCTTAAACTCTTCAGCGGTGGTGGAAATTGGGCTCTGATCCTTTGCACCAACCAGGCACAATTTATGTATAAAGTATATTTGGACATAAATGCCATTATAATAAAAAAATGGTGCAAAGTACAAATGTGACACGTGAAATAAAGATAGCCCTAATGGTCCATTACTCTTATTACTTATTTAAGAAGGAAACTGTAAAAGTTGTCTTTAATTAAAAGGCTGTAAATATGCTAAACAGCCGTACTCCGGAGTGACCTTTGTACTTTGGCTGATATTCGTATCTGGGATCACAATTCCCAAATAGTTGCACAAGGGCATTTTCCAAGGCAGGAAATGAATGTCACCCTTGCTACACATTCTGCTCCCAAACTGCATTTAAAAGAGAACTTTTCACCGGCTTTGTTGCACTTTTATATAAAAAAAATAAATAAAGAGACTTTGGGATCACACTCTAATTAGTAATAAAACAGGAACCCACTGACCTCCATAGAGACTTATTGAGAGGGCTGAGAAGATTAGTTATTCCAAGAAAACCAATTAGAAGTAAATGAAATGAAAATTGCGGACAACGCCATACACGGCTAATTTGCATATGAAAAACACTTTCTGCTATCTTCGCCAAGTGCCACACATTTAGAAAACCATTTTAGCAATTGGCATTTTCGTAAACATGGCTCTGTATATTAATTTGAGCAAGCAGTTAGGAGGCATTGCGAAAATTAATGAAATCCCAATTACAGACAGATATGAGTTGGTTACAAAAGCCAATAAAATAGGTAATAGAGAGTTTTCTTATATGTTAGCTTTAAAAAGCATTTTAATAAAAAAAATCCATTGTCCAGTTTTTGGGTCATTACTAAATTATTTATTATTTAAATTTATTTCATCAATGCAGAACACAATGTCAATGCCAAAAGGTTTAACTCATATTTAGAGATTTAAAGTTGATCTACGCATAGAAATTTTCTAAAATAGTTAATAATAAACAATTAACAAAATGTATGCACTTACCCCTGTCCTCTATGGCTCAAATGATTTACTCAAGTTCAGAGCTTGTTATACAATTTAGGAAATGCATGATTAGAGGTGGAATCAGTTATTGGCTTGTGTGCCCTGTCCTCTTCTGGCTAGTGATATTTCCTTGTATATTTGGATGGTTAATTAACTTGATTTTAATGGACAAAAAAAATGTTATATGTAACGGTTACTGGAAAAACTGCAGAACTTGCTTATTAGCATATCTTAGTTATACTGTATGTAGTTATATAGTAACATAGTTGATGAGGTTGAAAAAAGACACCAGTCCATCAAGTTCAACCTATTTTGGATCTCCTGCGATCCTGCACTTATATTTGAAATTGATCCAGAGTAAGCAACCGCCAATCTGTTTCAATTGTGAAAATCCCCCCAGACTCAATATTGCAGTCCTATTTTTACCATATATCCACTACTATCCTACATTTTAATTAACGGTCGTATCCCTGGATACACCTTTCCACTAAAAATTTGTCTAACCCTTTCTTAAACATATCTATTGAATCTGCCATCACAACCTACCCTGGCAATGAATTCCATATCTTGACTGCCCTTACTGTAAAGAACCCCTTCCTTTGCTGGTTGTGAAATTTCCTCTCCTCTAACCTTAGAGGGTGACCACGTGTCCTTTGTATAGTCCTTGGGGTAAAAAGTTCCCATGAAAGTTCTCTGTATTGACCCCTAATGTATTTGTACATAGTAATCATATCTCCACTTAGACGCCTCTTTTCTAAAGTAAACATGCCTAAACTGGCTAACCTTTCCTCATAACTTAATGACTCCATACCCTTTATCAATTTTGTCGCCCTTCTCTGAACCCTTTCTAGTTCCAAATGATCTTTTTTATACAGTGGTGCCCAGAACTGTACTGCATATTCAAGATGAGGTCTTACCAACGATTTAAACAGTGGCAAAATTACGCTGTCTTCCCTTGCATCTATGCCCCTTTTTATGCATGCCAATACTTTGTTTGCCCTTATTCTACTATGTGTATCTACCGCACGGATACACCGAACCACCTTTTGTATTCTTTATATTGGCGTATGATTCTGTCACCCAATATAGTGTTATATGAGGAGAGCAACAGTAAGAAAGTGTGCTAAAAACCACTGTGTCATTTCTTATGCAGAGTTTATTTAATTGAAAGTCACAGTTTTATCAAACATTAGTTTCAGAGATCAAACCAGGGTCGGCACTGCCATTAGTTGATCCTCAGCAGCCGCCCAGAAAACCAATGGTTAGCGGGCTCATAAAACACAGAAAGAGTGACATAATATCATTCATCCAGTGTTTTCAATGTCCTCGCGGCACCCCCACATGGAAGAGAAGCTGTGTGCTACCGGCCATCAATGTCAGGGCTGGGAGAATGGTGGTCGGCCATGATGTCACTGAGCACAATTCTACCAGACTGAAGGTAGCAGGAGATGTCACCCCCACTCTTTCCCATCTGCTAGGTTAATAAGCAGGGAGGATTAGGATCGCTGCATCCATGGGGGTGCGGTGCCGGTGTTATGTCCGTGTCTATCGTCACCAATAAAGATTGTTCGATGCGATCAGTGTGGTTCCAATGCACAAAAGAGATTTAATAGCAATAAGAAGCAAAATACAATAAGAATGTTACAAAGTATAACCGATACATACGTAGTGCACCCTGGATCCAGGAACAGTCATCAAAGCTAAAGTCTGTGTTTGCAAAGAGGCAGTTGCAGTACCAGAAGCCAGTTTATATACAATCTGGTTTGAAAAGAAACAGTGATGATGTCACCATTATATACACCTAACACTAAGAATGTTCTTCATTGGTTCTGAGTTTATGATGTTCCAGTAGAATGGTATAGGTCAGTTCAATCTATCCTTTTTCCAATGGTGGGGCAACTCACTCCAACTGTTGCTTTAGTATCTTGCAACTGAAAAACTGGTTTAAATTGACCAATTAACAGAGTGGGTGATCACTCCTCTGATGATACCGGATTCCTGCTGGTAAAATGTGGATTAATATGAGACCAAACTTCATCAATTTCTGAGACCCTGAACCATAAATACCTTTTATGTAGTTTTACCTTTGTATAAATAATCTCTAAGTTATTATTGATAAATGAATGTGAGTTGGAACTTTATTAAATGTGACCTATTTACAAACATAGGTGAAAGTGTATCTGCTGTTTACCTGTGCGATTGCATAATTAACCCCGGTCTGACGCAGCATACTAATTGCAATCACACGGTAAGCCAATATTAATTTATTTAGAAAGACTTTATCCACTTATTCGACTTTTAATACCAGATTCCAAGGGGTTGGCCCTGTCTAGGGCGACTACAGTGCTTCTGCTGACCCTGGGTCAATAAATAGTTCATGATGACTGGAAGAGTAGTATATTGTACCTGGTTTTAATAAGTTTTCACCAGCTAACATTGCACCATATAACACAAAATAGTATAAAACAATGGTTAGGCTCACGGTTAGACAAAGCCATAAAAGAAAAGTATTACAATATGTGAATAAGACAATTTATACTAGAAATGGGAAACAGACCGCCCTAGAACCATGTCCGAGTCTTCATCTGAAGCACCAGCTCCTTCCTGCTTTATTGTCAGATGTGTTCGTTATAACTTGTAACACTTGTTTAAAGTGCTGATATGTTATTACAGACAGGCAGTGGTCGAAGTGGACATTTAGAAGTGACAGTATGAGAAATGTAATGGGAATGTAAGTGAATCTAATGTGAAAGTTTTACATTGAAGGCAGTAGGAGTGGTATGTCATACCACCGAATACACCCTCACTTTATAGCAAACCGATGGGGGGGGGGGGGGGTCCTGGTGCCTGGAAACTCCCTTCCAAGCCTGGGGCACTGTATAATTGAGGTGGCTAGACCCTGCCCCCGCTTCACACGGCTCTGCTTGAAAAGGGAGAGGTGCGTGCACCTAACAGTAGTGCACGCAGCATTGCCCATGTATGTTATGGGGATAGGAAGAGTTAGAGAGCAGCCAAGAACTGTCTAAAATTATAGCCACGCCCCCATGCATGCTGGTCATGCCCACTGGCGGCGTGGTGGGAAACCCCCCTGCACTTTGTCCATTGGAGACAGGTATCTCTTTCTTTCATTTAATGTATTGTTTTAAATTATTACTGAGACTATCGGTAAAGTGCGGCCCTTTTTAAGGTTAGAGGGCTACTTGGCTACTTATCAGGTTGCCCATTACCGATTAGAGTAATGTATCCATTCTGATTTAATACCTGACTATTGCAAAAGGACAAGATTTCGGGTCTACACAGATAATAAACATGTTTACTGTGTCTAACTTGAGTACAATATCCAGCCAAATTGGTGATTTTGTATATTTTATTTTTATAAATTCTGCTGTTCTCATTTTGATTGTTTTTTTATTCTAATGTTTATGATAAGAAGTCATTGGATGAGTATAAAACTTTCCCTGTAAATGAGAAGTATAAAGAAAGTTAAGTTTGATAGTAAAACTCACACTCATGAATCTTTCAGCCTCAAGTGTTTGAATAAAAATACAAAACATTCTCAGTTGAGCAACACTTGGGAAATTTTGCTTTTGTTAAACCTTTTCTTCCTGTATATCCTGTGGGTACATGAAAAATACATATGCCAATGTTGCTTTTGAAAATCTAGTTGATATTCTCAAGTAAAATTTGTTTAAAAACAAGTCAGTTATGTTTTTAGGGGCAAGAATGCTTTGTTACAAATAGAAACATTTGTTTACTGAACCTCAAAGCTTTATTTATTTGCAGAAACAGAGAACGAAATCCAGGCTACACTACAAAGAGTATAGTATTCTACATAGAGTGATAATTGTTATGTGTAAAGATAATGTTATGTTTTATTTCTATAACACCAGTAGATTCTTCAGTGCTGTAGCATAAAAGTGTACAAACATGGGAAACTGAGGAAAAATACATCTTTGTTATTCAAATACCTACACACCTTATTTATTTATTAGACACACTTTTCTTTGAGAGTGAAAATGATTTTCATGACCACTTCTCACTGTCTTGGTATAGAGATCTGGTGCAGTGAGACGCTACGGCGATGATCATGACTGGCAGCGCTAGCTAGCCATTTCTGATTGGCTGATTGCAGCTTGATAGTACTTAGTTCATTAGTGTGGCTGCTGTATTCTATAAAGTCAGGATCACCTATTGGTAGTACTTAATGGATATTTATATTTGGACTTTTGCAGGAAAGAAGATTCCCATTTCATTTATAAAGTGGGAAGCAAAAATGTTAGCATTTAATGTAATTTATTTGATTTTTGTATTTGCATTTAATTATATTTTATATTGAAAATACGACTTTCAAATTTATTGATAACATTGTCCAGACATTATTCTCCCTTATGTATATAGCATCAGCAGCTATTTATATAGGGCCACTAATTCCGCAGCGATGTGCAGAGAACTCATTCACATCAGTCCCTGCCCCATTGGAGCTTACAGTCTAAATTCCTTAACATACATACACAGACACACACACACACACACACACACACAAACTAGGTTCAATTTTAATAGCAGCCAGTTAACCTATTAGTTTGTTTTTGGAGTGTGGGAGTAAACCGGAGCACCCGGAGGAAACCCACGCAAACACGGGGAGAACATACAACTCCACACAGATAAGGCCATGGTCGGGAATTGAACTCATGACCCCAATGCAGAGGTGCTAACCACTAAGCCACCGTGCTGCCCCCATATATACTTCATTCCATTATTATATTGTGTAAAAATAGGCTAGTGCGACTATAGCATTTACTACTACTACTGTCAAGCCACATCCCTATGCTATCCCTATGCTTTTTCTAGTGCCTAAGTATGCACACTTCTTATTCCTGGTGGTAAATGTATCAAGCTCAGATTTTTTTCAGCAATTTCAAATTGCTGCAAATCGTTCAAGGATCGCCGGCGATTTTATGCGCAAAGTCGCCATATGTATTAACATGCGATTTTGACATTCCGAAATCCAATCTCCAGTGACGTGTGTCGATTTTAAAACACGTGTCCCGCCGGCAGTTTAGTCAAATGCGCTAAAGATTCAACAGAAACAGAAATTCGCCCGAGATTCAGCAGAGAAAAAAAGCATGCTGTTATAGCTGTCTGCTAGTCTTAACATATCAGGAGGCACAATACAAATTTTAAAATATACGTTCTATATGTCTAATAATGATACAATTATGCCTGGACTAACAGTGGGCATCATGCTTGTTGTGTTGTTGTGTTGTCATACACACTATAATATTGTGACAATTACCGTTGACATCGGTATTAGAAACCAATACTGGCCACACATTTAATGATCTGATAGGTGCATGACTTCAGTTGTGAGCTCCTGGCTAGAGATACTCAAATTTGTTTCATAGTCGTTCTTGAACTGGTTCATCAAATCTGCTCTAAAGTTTAAAGCTTTATGTAGACTAAGAAATTTGACCAAAATGTGAGAAAGGCAAATAGGTTCAAACATGTTCGAACCAGTTTGAGATTACATGGCTATATTAAACAGACTCTTTGAAATGTAAATTCAGTTAAAACCAAATTACGCACGACTCGCTGTTACTGGCTGGCCACGTCCTGACCATCTCCATGACGACTGGGACGTCCCTTCTGGTTTTTCCCCGACCGTCGATAAGGCAATGGTCGGGATGCTTGGTTGTTTAGATGCTGCATCCTGGCATGAGGGGCAGCCGGGCGTGTTCACTAGTTGTCAATATTATTAACAGCCTTCTGTGGTTGATTACTCGTTCTGTGCCCCCTGGTTGCCTATTGGCCTAGCCTCCCTGCTGGTTATAGCGTCTCCTGAGGCGTTGCTGGCCAGCTCTTTGTATGTGTTCTGTGAACTCTACTCTCCTGGATTGATCTTTCATGTGACCTTTGGCTTGTTAATTGGACCTTGCTTGTTTGCTGATTGCCCTGACCTCTGATCTGTTATTTGGATTTTTCTGCTTGCTGCCAGCCCTGCCATTATTGCTTGTCTCTAACCATCCTGTCTGCTAAGGCCCCCTGACTCTGGCTTGTTCCTGACTACCTGCTACCATACGAACTCCTCCTTCCTTGCTGCTGTGGTATTTTTTAAGAACTTGCACTACATTAGAGTTAAGACCTTGGGTCATTCGAGCATCTGTGAGCGTGTCAAGGAACAGGTGGGTTTTGAGTGCCCGTTTGAAGGAGCTTAGATTGGGAGAGAGACGGATGGAGCGGGGGAGGTCGTTCCAGTGAAGGGGGGCTGCACTGGAGAAGTCCTGGATTCTGGAGTGGGATGAGGTGACAAGGGTGGAGGAGAGGCGACGGTCATTTGCCGAGCGCAGGGAGCAGGCAGGAGTGTGAATGGAGAGGAAGTTAGAGATATAGGGGGCAGTAGACTGGGAGAGGGCCTTGTACGTGTTGGTCAGGAGTTTGAACAGGATTCTGAAGGGGATGGGGAGCCAGTGAAGGGCAAGGCAGAGAGGGGAAGCAGAGAAGGAGCAGCGAGAGGAAGATTAGTCTAGCCGCCTCATTGAGAATAGAGCGGAGGGGGGCAAGGTGGGAGAGAGGGAGGCCAGTAAGTAGGAGGTTGCAGTAGTCGAGGCGGTAGATAATGAGTGCGTGGATGATAGTTTTGGTGGCATCCTGAGAGAGGAAGGGTCGGATGCGGGCAATGTTGCGAAGTTGGAAGCGACAGGCTTGGGCAAGGGATTGAATGTGGGGGGCAAAAGAGAGGGAGGAGTCGAAGGTAACGCCCAGGCAGCGAAGTTGGGTGACAGAGGAGATAGTGGTGTTGTTGACAGTGATAGAGAGGTCAATGTGGGAGGGGAACCTGGCAGGAGGAAAGACAATGAGTTCAGTTTTAGAGATGTTAATTTTGAGAAAGCGCGAAGACATCCAGGAGGAGATGGCAGAGAGGCAGTCAGATACACGAGAGAGGAGGGTGGAGGAAAGATCGGGTGAGGAGATGTACAGTTGGATGTCGTCAGCATAGAGGTGATACTGAAGACCAAAAGAGGAGATGAGAGCACCAAGGGAGGAGGTGTAGAGCGAAAAGAGTAGAGGGCCGAGAACTGAGCCCTAAGGGACTCCAACAGGGAGAGGGGAGGGGTCAGAGGAAGAGCCAGACGTGGATACAGAGAAGGAGCGGTTCGCAAGGTAGGAGGTGAACCAGGCGAGGACAGACCCAGATAGGCCAAGAGAGAGAAGAGTTTGTAGCAGGAGGGGATGGTCAACAGTGTCAAAGGCCGCAGAGAGGTCAAGGAGGATGAGTAGGGCGAAGTGACCCTTGGATTTGGCTGTTAGAAGATCATTGGTGACTTTGGCCAGGGCAGTTTCAGTGGAGTGGAGGGGACGGAAACCTGAGTGGAGGTATCCAACGTTTAAGTTACCTGCTCAAGGATGGTATCATCCGAGAGTTCGGGGAACTCCAATTAAAAGTCTCGCTTTCCACAAACGAACATTGGAAATATTTACCACTCCATTCTCTTCTGCACACGAAGGGTACTTTAGCTAAGATCAGCAGTCCGCTTATACCTTTTGAGACTCTGTGTACTTTCCAAAGCACACCCAAAAATACTATTTTAACAATCTACAAATTACTCATTGAGGATAAATTCACACAAAAAACCTTGTTAGAAACATAGAATTTGACGGCAAATAAGAACCTCTTGGCCCATTCAGTCTGCCTATTGTTTTATTAACCTATGGTAACCCTACCTTATTTGATCCCTTATTCTTTATAAGGATATTTTTATGTCTATCCCAAGCATGTTTAAACTGCTTTACTGTATTAGCCTCTACCACCTCTGATGGGAGGCTATTCCACTTATCCACTACCCTTTCTGTGAAGTAGTTTTTCCTCAAATTTCCTCTAAACCTACTTCTCTCCAGTTTCATTGCATGTCCTCGTGTTCTAATACTTCTCTTCATTTGAAGAATGTTTCCCTCATGTAACTTGTTCAAACCCTTGAAATATTTGAAAGTTTCTGTCATGTCCCCCCTTTCCTTTCTCTGCTCCAAACAATACATATTAAGTTCTTTTAGTGTTTCCGTGTAAGTTTTGTGCTGTAGACCATGCACCATTATAGTTGCCCATCTTTGTACAGTCTCTAATGTATTTATATCCTTCTGGAGATATGGCCGCCAGAACTGAACACAGTATTCTAGATGAGGCCGTACCAATGACCTATACAGTGGTATTATTACTTCTTTCTTTCTGCTACTGATTCCTCTCCATATGGAACCAAGCATCTGACTTGCCTTCCTCATTGCTTTGTTACATTGCTTACCTGCCTTTAAGTCCTGAAATAGTGACTCCTAGATCCCTTTCCTCCTCAGTAGTTTCCATTATAGTACCATTAATACTATATTTAGCCTTTGGGTTTTTGAGACCCAAGGTCATGATTTTTCATTTTTTGGCATTAATCTGTAGTTGCCACTCTATTGACCATTCCTCTAGTCTACCTAGAACATCAATCATTTGTTTAACCCCTCCTGGTGTGTCTACACTGTTGCATATCTTTGTGTCATCTGCAAAAAGGCATACTTTCCCTTCAATACCATTTGCAATGTCACCAATAAAGAAAATAAAAAGCACTGGTCCAAGTACAGATCCTTGGAGTACTCCACTGGTAACCTTTCCCTCCTGTGAATGTTCTCCATTTACTATAACTCTCTGTTTCCTATCCTGCAACCAAGATCTTATCCATTCCACCATCTAAGAATCCAATCCCAAGCTTTCAAGTTTATTTAACAGTCGGCGATGTGGGACAGTGTGAAAAGCCTTACTAAAGTCTAGATAAGCTGTATCTACAGCCCCTCCTTGATCTATTACTTTAGTCACCCAGTCAAAAAAGTCAATAAGATTTGATTGACATGATCTCCAACCAGTAAATCCATGCTGTTTGGGATCCTGTAAGTTACTGTATTTGAGATGTTCTACAACTATTTCTTTTAAGAGTGTTTCCATCAATTGTCCTACTACTGATATAAGGTTACTGGTCTATAGTTCCTCACCTCTTCCTTGCTTCCACTTTTGTGTAGTTGGACTACATTCGCTCTTTTCCAGTCCTCTGGAATTACTCCTGTAGATAGTGAATGATTGAATAATTCTGTTAATGTTGTTACCAACACCCCTTTAAGCTCTTTCAGCATCCTCGGATGTATCCCATCTGGCCCCATTGATTTATCCACTTTCAGTTTTGAGAGCTCTGTTAGGACTTTCTCCTCTGTAAATGTACTTGTATCTACCTCATTTTTATGAGTATACTGCAACTTATGGTCCCTCCCCCCCTCTTTCTGTAGTGAACACTAAGCAAAAATAATTATTAAGATGATCTGCTGTTACCTTGTCTCTCTCAACAAGATTCTCACTCTCTGTCTTTAGACTTATTATTCCTCCTTTTGTTTTTCTTCTTTTACTTATATACCGAAAAAAAGTTTTGCCCCTTTACTTAATAACTGGGCCATATTCTCTTCAGCTTGTGCCTTTGCACATCTGATTACCTTCTTAGCTTCCTTCTGTCTAGCAAGATACACCTCTTTGTCTTCATTATTCTGAGTCTGTTTATATTTCCTAAAGGCCATCTTTTTTTCTTTCAAAATACTTGCTACTTCTTTTGCAAACCACACTGGCTTAATTTTCCTTGTACTTTTCTTAACCCTTTTGATACAAAGGTCTGTTGCTTTAAGTATTGCACTTTTTAATTTTTCCCACCTCTCCTGCACTCCTTTCAGGTTCTTCCACTATGCCAAAGAGTCACTTACACATTTTCCAAGCTCTACAAAGTCAGCCTTCCTAAAATCTAATACCTTTGTTTTTGTGTAGTATGAGTCAGTCTACCGACTCATACTACACTGAACCATATACTGAACCATACCAGATGGTTTCTGGATCCTAGGTTCTCACCCACATTTACATCAGATATTCTGTCACCATTTGTCAGAATTAAGTCTAATATTGCGTCTCTGCGAATGGCCTCCCTCACCATTTGCTTGAGGGAAGCTCCCTGCAAGGAATTCAGAATGTACCTACTTCTAGTGGAACTTGCAGAAGACTCCTTCCAGTTCACATCAGGTAGATTAAAGTTTTCCATGATTATTACCTCTCCTTTTAAAGCCATTTTATTGATGTCTTGTAGTAAGTTCCTGTCCAGTTCTTCTTCTTGACCTGGTGGTCTATAGATCATCCCCAGAAGAACAGCCTTGTCCCCATTTTTATGGTCACCCAAAGGGCCTCAGTTTTTTCTTCAATACTTTGTAGTAAAGTAGTCGTTATGCTTTTTTTCACATACATTGCTACCCCTCCTCCAATTATTCCCAATACGTCCTTCCTAAATAAAGTACATCCTGGTATAGTTATGTCCCAGTCATGATTTTCATTGCACCAAGACTCTGTAATAGCCACAATATCCAGATCATGCCTTGTCATTAAAACAATTAGTTCTTGAATTTTTTTCCTAAGCTTCTAGCATTAGCACATATAGCTCTAATAATTTTGGATGTGCATCTTCTGTTCCTATCTTCTATGAGTATCTCTCTCTCTCTATATGTTAATTTTGTTTTGATCTGCATTGTCTTTTGTTGCTGTGGATATGTTTTCTGTACTATTAGCCTGCAGAAACGATACCTCGTGATTGGGGGAGCAGATTGTTTTATTCCTGTTTTGACTGACCACCCTCTGCTAGTTTAAATAGTTCCTGATGAAGCTTTCAAACTGCTCACTTAGTATTCTGGTTCCCTTTGAAGATGGGTGCAGGCCGTCCCTTCTGTATAGTCCCCTATCTTGCCAGATGGCGTGACTGTGGTCTATTAATCCAAATCTCTCCTCATAACACCACTTCTTTAGCCACACATTGAAGTGTCTGATGCAGTGAGTTCTGTCCTCACCTCTATGCACTGGCAATACTGCTGAAAAAGTTACAGTGGTTGTCACCTGTTTTAGAGCAGTCCCTAACTTTCTAAATTCATCTGTTACTGCCATGACTTCAGCATTAGCCAGGTCGTTTGTCCCTAGGTGGACAATGACATCCACCTCCCCATCTTTTCTTGCTGCTTTCTCAATTCTTAATATACGCTCTTTATCCCTTGGAGCTGTGGCTCCAGGTAAGCACCTTACTTGTTTCTCTACATCAGTAGCTTCTCCCAGATGTATATGGTGGAATCCCCCAACAGAAGTGTAATTCTTTTTGGAGATTTTATTTTCCTGTTCCTATAGCTAGTAGAAGTCCCCATATCCTCATGTTGTGTATTTCCTATATTATTTGTACATTCCAACCCTGCAAGAGCAGAATATGAGTTTTTCAATGGCCCAGTTTGTGGGATATGTCTGTGTCCCTCTGGATATTTCCCCCTTTCAGAGCTTACAGTAGTCCAGACAGAATGTCTTCTGGGTGGACTCAAGGATACAGACATCCTACATACCTCAGCCTGCAGTTTGGCTATTTCCTCCCGCAACAAAGAAAATTGCCAACAGATTGGACAGTAGTTGAGTTTCCAGAATACTTCCCGCAAAACAAATGCATTACACCCAATGCACTGCACTTGTCCAAACATTGCATCAGATGTTAATTGTAGCGTCAATATTTGTGCACCTGCTTCTGTATTCTAACTCACCTGATTCTGTTTCAAACTCAGTTTACTTAAGTTTGCAAACTGTTTCACTTTAGGATGAGAGAGATCTACAAGAGCTTATTGGGCCAATCCAGTAGTCAAAAGTGTTCATGGCTACTCCTGCCTGTTCACAAAACACCACTATTGTTGAAATCCAATCCAGAATTTTAACACAATGGTATAAGTGTCCCAAATTATTAAATACATTTTCGCCGTCTGTATCCCCTCTTTGTCGGAGATGTAATTCTTATGTAGGTTCTCAGCTCCACATCTGGTGGTCCTGTCCTAAAATCTCTCCTTATTGGAACAAAATAATACACCTCTCTAAAAGTGCGGACTGACCCTGGTTTCTGTCTCCTGTCGTTGTCCGGCATTCCCATTTCCTCTTATAAAAAAATCACTCCTTAAATACTTGAACAATGCAGCAAAGTCTCTGATCCCGGTCAGCTGGAAGTCTCCCTCAACTCCTACTATGTCTGAGTGGTTTAAATGCACTGATTTTTATATGTCCATGGAGGATCTGACCCTATCGGACAGTAATCGGAACTCTGAGTTTACAGCCACTTGATTCAGTTGGCTGGATTTTAAAGAGACGACCGACTACCGCATATGAGCTTTATCCACTCTCACAACACAGTAACAACTTTTACACCGAGATGGCACTAAGCTGAGTTATCCTGGAGTGTTTCTTATTGCAAACTGTGTTTTTTGGCACCTTAATTTGCACCCAATTATCTCTCCTATTGCCCCCCTCCCTTTTTCCCTCACTCCCACCTGCGCCTTGTCTGTCTGTCACCCCCCACCACCCAGTTTTGGTATATGTTTCTTCTGAAAATAAGAAAAAATTGTTTGTTGCTGAATTGCTTTGCTGGTTCTATGGAACTGTTATTGTTGTCTGCTGTTAATTAATATGAAATTCACAAATAAAGAATGTGCAAACTGGTTTGAATAATCTGTGCATCTCTATTCCTGTCTTATAAATGGTCATCTTTTAGCTAAGCCACAGATTCTGCTGAACCCCTTGTTCTATTGATCAGAAACTTCCACCACCTGATCACTTGCATCTCTCTCCTGTTATTAGCTTAAAATCCTTTTGGTGCTTTGGCCCAAAAGATCAATTAGACTAAGGAGCCAGTGCCAATTACAAGAGGCAAAGATGTTCCACTTCCTTCCACTTATTCTTACAATAGTTCAAGTCTGATTGTTAATAAATGACTGGCCAATATGACCACACATTTGGTGACTTGCACAGATCGGGATATACAGGGTTTAAATGTTTGCTGGTGCTCAGTTACTGCCAACTCAAGTTAGACATTTCCAACCTAATTGTCAAACCACATGACAGTGTCAAAAGAATAGAGGAATGGGGTATACTGGCAATACCAGTCTATAAGTCCTTCTTTAAATTCTTGAAAATAGAAGATACATTATTTCAAAAAGTCTTGCAATGGTAGCTTTGAATCTTCTGAGGGGTGCTGAAGCACTCTTCTATAGCTAATCCCAGAAAAGAATCAGAAAGAAAAGTAATATATTGTGTAGTATTTTCAGTACAACAAATAGTAGGACTATCACCAGAGTGGTATTTATCACTGTACTTGTGGCATAAAACCCTTTTAATCCATACTAAGTGATTTAATCTGCTGATCACCAAAACCCTTTTGTGCAGAAATTTACTAGATATTTGTGTGTCTAGTCAGTGTTATGTCACCTGGTGCCATCCTGATGGAAAGTGTGCTGTTTATCTGTGATACAATATGAACAATAAAAGCACCATTGATTCAGCAAGAAGTTGTGCGTGTTTGCATCACCAGAAGGGTGCTTGTGTCACAATATATAAATTAACATAATTCACATGTATCCGTAGGTGCTATCAGCACAAAAACTGTTCAATTAATGACATAATTTTTAAATACAAGGTAAAAGAGTAAAAATGCACTTACAATGCAATCGCAATATATGGCATGCAGTACATAATTAGTTCCTCCAGCAAACTGCAGTACTTCCTGGGTAATCCACAGCAGCGATAGTATTTCCAACTACTAAGTGTTTCAATAGCAAATGCAATCTTCATCAGAAGTAACAGGAGGGAACATGTGTACAGCAAGAGGCTTGATTTCCTAATATAAACTTAAGATAGGGCAGCTGGACGGGGGAATAGAGTGCTGGAGGGGCCTGGCTAGAACATATACAGTCAAATAAATTCTATTTTGTAAGTGAAGGTGGCAAATTCTTGAGCATTGAGGGAGGGAGTGAGAGAAGTGGGACGAGGGCAGGGTAGGGAATTGAAGGTGGTAAAGGAGTGCCAGGGGATAGAGGATTGGGAAGAAATTTAAGAAGGATTGTTTGACAAGGGCAAATGAAGGAAATGAGAGAGTAAGACTTCCTCCACTGGCGTTTGGCCATTTTGAAATTATTGGTGCTAGGACTTTCAAATATTATAATGTCAGCCGGTTAAAGCGGGTGTATGAACAGGAGGTAGCCCCAATGTTATACCATTGTGGCAACCTCTGCACACCAAGTCTTCCTTTTAGAAGGTGTCACAAACTTACTTACTCCTATGCTGCTGACTTCCCTGCCTCTGTGTACAGCTCAGCACTTCCTGGTTCGGGCGTTCACACGGTCGTGGCTGGGTGGCGGCATATACTATTTGCAGACTATTTAAAGCTCACCTGGATGCTGCAGACTTGTCAGAGCAACAAGTTACCACTTGGCATCTGGATCTCCCTGTGTATCCCTGTGCTGCAGTCAGCTCTTTCCCTGTGTATTACCTTTGGCTTGTTAGTCCTCTGCCTCTGGACAGCTATTCTGCTGCCTGTGTTCCTGTGTATCCGACCCGGCTATCTATACTGACTACTCTGCTGTCTGTACTTCTGTGTATCTGACCCAAATATCCATACCGGCTACTCTGCTATCTGTGCTCCTATGTATCTGACCTGGCGACTCTCCTGTATGAAGTGTTACTTCAGTGTATCCGACACAGTGTTTCACTGATTACAGCATTGGATTTTTCCGAGTGCGCTGTACCACTTAAGCTAAATAAATCCTACTATATCTCGCTGTACTACACTACCGCTACAAAGTCTGCTCTCCCTGGTCCAGTGTTGACCTCCGGCAGCAAAATCCATCCTGCCTTGCATTGGTTCTTGGTGAAAACCGGGGGGGGTTTCGTTAGACACCGCTCCTTGGGAAGGCGAGCGCTAACACTGGCTGATAGAAAACTCCTGGGAATTGTAACAGAAGGCTTGGTTTCATAATGTGTCCCCACTATATTTGTCTAATTTGCTACTATCCTTAAATGTCCGGGTCTCTCCCAAATTTTGGGGGGTTCACCCGAACTCCCAGGAAAGCAGGGAGCCCTCCTAGATTCTCCTCGCTTTACTAGTGAAATGTCTCTTGAATGGGAGCTACAAAATGTCAGTAAGTATCAAGGTCCTCATCAGTGCAGAGGCGAGGGATGTTAGGGAAGGGAAACCTTCATTCAGGAAAAGGGAGCTGAAAATTCATTTTTAAAATCACATTTTAGAAAATTAGATTATGATTCTTTAAATTTTTCAAATTGATATGTTTGGGTAGACAATGCTGGTAAGAAAAATTCTCATGCAATCTTTACTTGTTCTTCTAAGCGAAACACATTACGAGTCACCAGTTTAATCTCTGATTTTGAGCTAAGAGTTTTCATTTCCTGATTATAAAAAAAAAAAGTGAATTAACTTTCACCACAAAATAAAATGCAGCTGGGGTGCATTCGGTGAGTTGATATTAATCATTATGGACATTTCCAACTAGAAAATGTCAGATGTAATATATGTGTCAGTCAGTTATGTCATGACTGTAGCGTACTGACCCGGAGAAAGAGAAGTAATCAGCAATGTTGGCTTCATGATCTGGAACAGATTTCCATTTTTATGATGCACTATCCTTTATCAATGAGGGCATTGTTTATACAATATTTATGTATACTTATTTAACAAATGTTTGATTTACAATCAATTATAGACCATGTTATAAAGCATATAAACAAGACAATGAGAAGCTACAGCAGTAGGTATATCAATTTACCGTGAGTGCAGAAAATAGTTAATGGTTAAGAGAGGATCCTTAGTATTATTGAATGTAAGACGGTGAAGTCCATTTACGAACTGGTAAAAATCTGGAGGCTCCTTTGTGCCTATTGTCCGTCATTTCACAAGCTGCACTATGCACCCTGCTTCTCTCTTAAACCAGAGAAAAATAATTCATAACATTAAGGGAACATCAACACTATTTCATTTCAAATGTAACAAAGTTTTAAATTTGATTATGTTGTCCTAATAATGCTTTCAATATTAAATGCACCTATGAGGTTCGACAAGTAGCGGCTGTGTCCCAAGTACCCAGACGGTTTAAATAATTTGGCAGTTTTATGCAACTAAAAAGGTTTTCCACTCTTGATTCCAAATATGTACAGTCTTCACTTCATCGAGTTCCTTTGACTATGGTGACCTTCGATGTTGCCATGGTAACCTATTCTCCTGGAATGTCCAGGAGACTCCTAGATATTGATACCTCATGGACTCTCGGGGAGCATTTTCATGGGGATGCATCATAATGACAAATACCAAGTCAACAAGCCCCTCTCACTCTGTGATCACTGAGCAGGGGAGTGATGATGCAATTTGAGACATCATACAAGTTGCCTTGGCCTACTTCATGCCATAATAGTATCCTCAATGCCTGCACATGTTTCCTTTTCATTTCCGGAAGGAACGCATGGAAAGTATAAATACTGCACAGTGGACTCCACTTGCAATTGACACCTTTTTCCAGGGTCAATACAAGCATCTGTCTGAAAGGAAAAGCTTACCTGCACAAACATAGGTGCACAGTGTTATAAAGCTGGAACAAAAGCTTTTCCAATACCCTCCTGCAGGAGAAGAACGCAATATTGCCGAACCCATAGTAAAATTTAGGAGAGGACCCTGTGATGTCTGTCCATTCTACCTACTGCTCAGCTCTTCTGAGCATGTGAGGACCAGTACATGTGCAGTGAAGCCCTGTTTGAGGTGTCCTAGTCTGAGTCCCACTCACCTCCCCTGCTGTGGAGGTAGTTTCACCACTGGCCTTACGCATTTTTCCCAGTTCACCTAGAATCCTGGTATAAGTTATACTGTATGCATTAAGTCTTTAAAATAATGTAGGGAAAGGTCTTGCATGAGGACCTCCCTACAAGTCGTATCCCTGTTGGGATCCTGTCCCTGGGACACTGCTTCTCCTTATGCCTTCACCACCTGCACCTAGCAAAGCAAACGTACTATGAAGATTTTACTGGAGGCTCTTATGTGTCCCGTTTTTCCCAGCGGAATACAAAATGTTTTCCCATAATTCAGACTTCTGAAGCAGCCAGATTAACATGATAAATATGCTTGGGTCTCTATGACTGTTTTACCTTACCTGGGATCTAAAAGGAGGCATTGGTAACCTTTAATGGCATGCGCCTCACATGGGTTTCCTGGTTTTTAATTCTTAATGGATGGCACCATCCATTAAAATATTTTCTGTGCTTTAAACAGAACATTTTTTTGAGACATACTCAGGACAGGCTATCGTCCTTGCCTTGTGGTAACGGCTATGGTGAGGAAAGGTGGGGCACTGGCACCATCCACTCCAGATTATAGGCAGGGTAAAGTGACTAAGTGGCTCAATAGCTTCCTACTGGTCCATACGCTCACATGACTAGTCCGTGCACACAGAAATGGATTTAGCTGAATGTGAACGCGCAGCCTGAAAGGGAAGCCCACCTGATCACACCGCCATAGGTGGTGCAAAGTTTAATCTTAGCAGCACTGGTTACAAGAAGATAAATAACTACATATATATATATATATATATATATATATATATATATATATATATATATATTAGAGATGCTCAGGCTTGGTTCCCCGAGAACCGAACATACCCGAACTTAGCAGATCCGAGAACCGAGCCCAGTCGGCTCAGTACTTTCACGCTTTTTCGCATTTGAAAACGAGGCAAAACGTCATTGTTACGTCGTCGGATCTCGGATCTTGTGATTTATGAATTCCTGTTGTTTAAGATCCAACATAACGGTGGGTGGGTGGGAGATCCCAAGGACAATTCCATCTTGCACCATTTTTCTTTTCAGCCTCTGCTGTGTGCCAATGTGTCCTAGATGTGCTAGGAACTGCCGTGTGTTTGTGTCATTGCTCTGTCGCTTACCATCCAGCCAGGTCGCTGCAGTATTTGTCCAAAAGTGTATGAAAATAATATTGTGACCTGTGAGGTGGTCAAAATTTATTGCAAATGACTTGAAATTAGTGTTAGTGAGATTAATAATAATGTAGGATCAAAAAAAGAGCAAAAATATGTGGATTTTAGCATATTTTAAGATTTTTTCTAAAAAAAAAATCCAAAACCAAAACACTCGAGGGCGGTTTTGCCAAAACCAAAACATAAAGCTAATCCAGATCCAAAACCAAAACCAGTTCACGGGGATCAGTGAGCATCTCTAATATAGATATATATATATATATATATATATATATATATATATATATATATATATATATATATATATAAATAAATAAGCCAGAAGAAAAGGACTGAGATAAGCACATTGTTACTAGACGCTCAGAATCAATAACCAACATAAAAACCTCCAAGGACTCCGTTATCATTTTTCTAGAAGTTAGAACCGGAGAGGAGAGGAGAGGTCAATCTATAAAAGAAAAATATTGGATACACAGCATATACTGTATAAACCTTACATTTTAAAACAAACACAGACATTGACGTGGAGGGGAGATTGGTTCAGTCCCATCACGTTCTACAGTCATTATCCTCTACGTCTTTTCCCTGTATCCAGCCAAAAAGAACAACGATGAGATTTGCCCTTCAGTCATTTAAAGCAACATTCAAAAATCTCTTTTTTTGCAGAACAAAATAAGAAATAATAAAAAAAATGAATGTAAACAAATCATACTTTTGGAATTCTAAATATTTGCTGAATTCAATAATCATAATTAGGATCTAAGGATTTGGAATTGGTTTTACGTTGTTATTTAAAGAAAATTTAAAATAAATAATCTTTCCTTTGTGCATTAAGATATGTATCCCAGTAAAAACGAAAGCCTACATTTGAAGGCACCAACGGACACCTGGGCCATATAGTTATAAAACTATATTAAATAGTGACAGTTTATTTAGTTAGTATTATAAACTGGATATAAATTTGCAAATTATTACTAAAATTCAGTCTGTAGGTTGCTGTGCTCCAGTACAATGACATAAGGGTACGATGAGTGTGTTAATTTATTGTGTCACCATAGAGGCCAAGAATTTAACCTGTCATTTTTATTAATAGGTCACACCTTAGGGTGGCTTACAGACATGTTTCTTATCTCAGTAATACCCAAATAATGGGTTTGCGTTATCATCATCATCACCATTTATTTATATAGCGCCACTAATTCCGCAGCGCTGTACAGAGAACTCACTCACATCAGTCCCTGCCCCATTGGAGCTCACAGTCTAAATCCCCTAACACACACACACACACACACACACAGATTGGGGTCAATTTGTTAGCAGCCAATTAACCTACCAGTATGTTTCTGGAGTGTGGGAGGAAACACGGGGAGAACATACAAACTGCTCACAGATAAGGCCATGGTCGGGAATTGTACTCATGACCCTGGCGCTGGTTAATCTTTAAAGGATAAGACTGTGTTTATAGAATTTTTTTTTAGAGGTTAAATGTGTTTAAATAGTTCCAAAGGGTCGGTATTATAAATGTAACCCATATCCTTTATCTAGAGAATAGGTTCCCAGGCGCTGTCACAGGGGTGCCATGGCCAGGAGGAGAAAAAAAACAAAAACCAATCCGGCGGAACCCGGGACCCAGCATCCTCCTCCCTCCACGCTTCTCACTGAATGTCGGGCGTGACGTCATCATACCCGACATTTAGTGACAAGCGGCAGTAGAGAGGCTGCTGGGTCCCAGGCACCACCGAATTGGTAAGACAGAAGAAAAGACAGAAGAAATAGAAAAAAGAAGGTCAAGTATGGTAAGTAAAGAAAAGGAGGGGAATGGTGATAGGAAACAGCAATGGTGGGGCAAAATAATGATGGAGGGGGCAAAACGAGGATGCAGAGGGGGCAGGGCAAGGGGGCAGAGGGAGGATGCAGAGTGGGAAGAGCAAGGGTGCAGAGTGTGTGGATGTAGGGGCCACAGTGTTTGTGGATGCAGGGGCCACAGAGTGTGTGGATGCAGGGGGCACAGAGTGTGTGGATGCAGGGGGAACAGAGTGTGTGGATGCAGGGGGAACAGAGTGTGTGGATGCAGGGAGCACAGTGTGTGGATATGAAGGAGGTCACAGAGTGTGTGGATATGAAGGAGGGCACAGAGTGTGAAGAGGAAGGAGGGCACAGAGTGTGTGGATGCAATGGGCAGAGAGTGTGTGGATGCAGGGGGCACAGAGTGTGTGGATGAAGGGGGCACAGAGTGTGTGGATGCAGGGGGCACGCAGTGTGTGAAGATGAAGGAGGACACAGAGTGTGTGAAGATGAAGGAGGACACAGAGTGTGTGGAGATGAAGGAGGGCACAGTAAGTTAGCTGTAAATTATTTTTTGATAGAAATATAATTGAAAAAAATATATAAAAATATCCTTTTCCCTTGGATTTATGTGTATTATTTTTACATACAACTAAATAAGTATTTCTGTCCTGACCTAAATACTCATTACGGTTTTCTTGCCCCAACTACTTATAAAACGGGACTGCTCGATAATTATTTTGGAGGGGTGCCTTGAAAAAATTATGGAGGCTCTAAGGGTGCTGCGAACTGAAAAAGTTTGGGAACCACTGATCTACAGTCTCTTGCAGAGATGAGCTAGTACTTACCTTTTCTGTAAGTTATTCATGGTTCTTCATCTTTAAATGGCCAGATGTATGTAGTCCTCTGTATTTGTCCACTCCACAATGACTTGTTATCTGGTCAGTGTCACTGGAATGAACTAAGTAGTGTAAATAGCTTTATGTGAAGAGGAGCCCAGCATCGCGGAGGATCAGCATTTACTAGGCTCAAAGCCTGTGGGCACTAATTTTCTCTGACACTAGGCCTGTGGGGACAATTGAGGAGCTAGGCCTGTCATCAGGTAGGTGGTTAGTCCCCGCACCCGGTTCATACCCTCCATTTTGGGCCACTTTTCCCTCCCATCTCAGTGGCGGCCATTTTGATAAGAGTTCAACATTTAAACATATTTTCTTTGCATTGTGTTTTAGCAAGGTTCTGCTCCCAGCATTCAGGCCCCGATTAAAGGTAGGCTGCTTGTTACTGTTCATTGTTTTGCTTTGTTTACCTGCATTGTGTGATATATAGTGTTTTGATTGAAGATTATTGTATTGTCGTTTTGCAGTTCTACATTGAGTGAGGTGTCAAGTTTATTTTAAGTACTGCACTACACCTAGTTCAGTTAGTAGCTGCACCGCAATGACCACAAAGTTGTTGGTAGTGTCGCTGTACGTTGTTTAGATTAGAATGGATAGCATATACTAAACCAAGGTTAGCATCAGTCAGCCGCATGGGGAGGGTTTGTTGCGTTTGCCTCCTCAGCCGCTGAAGAAACAGAACATGATGGGCGAGTGGTCTGTGTTTGTATTGTCTGTTTGTTTTGTTTTATTTAGTTCTGTGTCTGTCCCTACAGGGTGGACAGTGGTTGAGGGACGAGACTGTGAGACAGTGAGGAATTCCTACAAGTACAATTGGTATAAGACTTTCAGTGGGTGCCCTAGTGCTTATATTGTGACTGAGTTAATTTTTTACTATGCAATTACATGATAATATTAACAGTAATATGTATCGGGTAAATATACCAAAACATCTGTCCAAGAGATGCTTTTTTTTCAGGAGAGAAGATAAATTGTACAATTTTTAATGTTTGATTAAACGTATTTATTAAAACAATGGGCTGATAATGTCAATTCAATTATCAAGTTATAACGATTGATATACGTACGGAGGTTTTCCCAAAAAATGATAAGAGATTTTGACAAGATGGTTAGTTTTGGATGGGGCTAGTTTCAGAACTTGGGACAGGGCTCTACGTCCTGCACAAGATGCTATAGCTTGAAATATTATAGTGGTTAATGGGGGATTATTGATGCGAGGGGGGTGTCTGTTTTGTTTTATGTTTGTACCGTATATATGAATTGAACAGTCAAAAATGAATATGAAGAAAACCCCCCCAATTAAAAACAGTTTTGCACAATAATTATCATATATTTGTAATTTAGCTGGAAGAATGAAAACGGTTCAGGTCTAATGCTCTTTACATGAACTTACTTTCTTGCACCCCTGACATCATCAGTCTCAAGAGGCAGTCTACTGAAAATATATTAGTACTGCTGGCTGCCGACTAAAGACCTGCGGGAGGAGGACATTAGGTTTAGCAGATGTGAGTGATTTCCTCTCCTCAGGCTTCTCCTTGCAGTGATGGGAGATCCTACATGGCCACGCCATGTTGTATGGATGCAGCCTGAGGGCCGGCGTGCCAGTGGAATCGGTTCCTGACAAAGGGGGGTTGCCGACCTCTGCTCCAGAGTGTATCTAGCAAATTATTAGATATAGGTAGTGGTGGGATTCAAATAAATTAACAACCGGTTCTCTGCCCTAATAACCGTTTTAAGTATACAAAAATATATACGAAAGGTAGTTTAATATTTCATGCATTTAATACTCAAATTAATATGCATCCAATGCATATTAATATTCAAATAATGTAATACTCAAATAATATTTTATGCTGCTAATATCAAGATAATAATAGTAATGAGTCATGTTATGCCACACAGTAATGCCCCTTTTCATCACACTTTGCCATGCTGCTTTTGCCCCTTTTCATCACACTCTGCCATGCTGCCTTTGCCCCTCAAAACACTCTGCCATGTTGCCTTTGCTTCCCCTTCACATCCTGCCATTCTTGCTTCCGCCATTCCTTCATTTACCTTTTCTATTGGCTTCTTTCTTCTATTTTCTTCTCTTTTCTTCTGTCTTTTTACTTCTTGATTGCAGACTCCTCTCTGCGCCGCTCCTAACTGAACGTCGGGTGTGATTATGTCACATTCAGTGCGGACGGAGCAGAGAGGAGGAGCGCCGACGCGGACAGGTGAGTATTTTTTTTAAAGGAGTCTGTTCCCCCCACCAACGGAGATGGTGGATTCAGCCCATAGTCACTGGTTTGCCAAACCAAGCCTAAAATTATGTATCGGTTCAGGCGAACCGGTGGGAATCGGCTGAATCCCACCACTGGTTATAGGATAGGGGTTATATTTATGAAATAGACCCTGTGGCTCTTTTTTTGCTCATTTAACCCCTTAAGAAAAAAAATCCAGAAAAGTTAAATATTTGTTCAATCCTGAGCAAAAATATAACTTATTTTTTATTGCTTGTCAGATAAATGTCTGATTTATTGTCAACCACAGTAAACAGGTAACTGAATCGTAGAAAACAAAAGCTAAAGCTAGTGCCTGTCATTTTATGAAGAGACCGAGTTCTGGAGGTGTTTATTCTAAAACTGGGAACACACTACAGGTTTTTCACCTGATTATCGGGCCAATCACAAGATAAACGACCGTTAGGTCCGATATTGCATTAGTGTGTACGCTACAACGATCATATTTTATCGTTCCAAAGCACATTGTATCGTTTGATTTTATAAACGGACTAAACATCTCTATAAACCATGAAATGATGTCTGGCCAATTCTGCAGTGTGTAAGCACTCACGACCAGCAGTGTCCATAGATCTCCATAGAGTTAATAGAGTTACGATCCTTACAGCCGATGGTTGAGACAGATGAAGAGCACAGATCTGAAGGTAAATCTTGTAAAACGTGTATAGTGTGTACACATGAATCGGCATGTTGATCCGGACTTTCAGTTGTTAGTATAAAATGCATATGGCTAATGTCCTTTCCTTCACGCACCTTACCAACCTACATACCTTATAAGTGTAACTTAAACTATTGAAATAAAGACACGGACACATATAGCTTCTTTGGCAAAAGGTCGCAGTTTTTTATTAATTATAAACCAATTAAATGTATTCACCTAGTGGTGGCGAGAGCAAACTGCAGTCAACTAAACAACTAATCATCTAAACAAATACTGCAATGCCCAAATGGCATTCAAACTAACCAAGAAATACTCCCTTACCATTGGCCGGTGTTAAACAGGCGTCAACATGACTGCTCCCTTCTGGACTCTACATTCACGGCCACGCAAAGCACGCCAAGTGATCCTTCACTCAGAAGGATCAAGAGTAATGTTACTTGAAAGGGGCAGTGACGTGCGGCCAAATATCCTAACCACCGTTGTGACTAGTCGTTGACTGCACTGCTCTCCCACCAACTGCGCCTCCTTGTAAAAAAGATTTGTTAGAATCAAACAAATAACTAGCTGGGCGGGGGGGAGGCATCCGTGAAAGTGCGGAAGGAAAGATATAGCAATCCATGGGAGTTCCTATTGAGGTGACTAAAACCACTTCCCATGATTTCTATTGGCTGGGAATGAAACAACTTTAACACCGAATGGGTAAGGGCCTGAAAAACATAATCCATGCACTTTAAGTGCCCTCAGCTAAAATGGCATTGCTTAACAAAATCATTAACGATATCGCATTGGGAGAAATATTCTGTAGTGTGTACCCAGTCTTAGCTGACACATGTCAATCATCATCATCATCATCATTTATTTATATAGCGCCACTGATTCTGCAGCAATGTACAAAGAACTCATTCACATCAGTCCCTGCCCCATTGGAGCTTACAGTCTAAATACCCTAAAATATACACACAGACGACAGAGACAGAGAGAGACTAGGGTCAATTTTGATAGCAGACAATTAACCTACCAGTATGTTTTTGGAGTGTGGGAGGAAACCGGAGCACCTGCAGGAAACCTGCGCAAACACAGGGAGAACATACAAACTCCACACAGATAAGGCCATGGTCGGGAATTGAAATCATGACCCCGGCGCTGTGAGGCAGAAGTGCTAACCACTTGTCACGGGCACTAGGAGTCTTTACCCAGGGATCACCAGATGATGGACTTACCAGAGCAGTATAGGTGGTAATATGGTACTCTGGTAGCGGGGTGATCACGGAACAGGAGACAGCAGATGGTAGAGAATGCTCGTGGAAAGTCTATGACTAGCAGCACTGGTAATATGTAATAATAGTACACGAGGAACTGAATGGACAAGGGAAATGTGAGGGTAGTCAGTGGTCTGCGGATAGCAAGTTGTACCACTGCTATAGTGAGGAGGAATGTCCAGAGGTAACGAGGAGGTGATGAGAGTCAGCGGTCTGCGTTAGCAAGTTGTACCGCTGTCTAGGTGAAGGAATGGAATCCGGGTGGAGGTATCCGGGAAGTCAGTGGTCTGCGTTAGCAAGTTGTACCACTGCTATGTGAAAGGATACTGGAAACAGGTGACTCAGGAAACAGGGAACAGTGGTCTGCCTCTAGCAAGTTGTACCACTGAATATATATGTGAGGAGGAGCACGGGGAGAGAAATGCAATGCAGAGTATACACGGGCACACTGAACTTGATCCCACGATGATATGCACAATATAGTAATGACTGAACAGCACTGCACAATAATACAAAGTCACAAGAATTATCCAGGCAAAAGGTAACACAGTCAAATGATGGCAATAGTCTCAGTGGATAGTAAACTCCAGAGGAGAACAACTCAGTCCCGCAAGATATGCAATACACCAGCACAGTCAATGAGAAGTATGCATACCGTGGTTCAGGAGAGCAGGCTGTCAGACAGAAGTGCAGAGATACCTGGACGGCGGGAGGCCGGCAGGATACGAAGTCCCAGGAGGGTAGAAGCGGAATCTAGTAGGTGCAGCGCACAGGTAGGTGAACCAGCAGAAATAGAAACAAATACTCAGGAAGCAGTAGTATATAGAACTGGACACTTGGAGAACACTGAAGAGTAGAGATGATCTAGACGAGATGAAAGCAGCGGGGCGTTGATCCAATGCTGACAGGCGAGTTGACACAAGCGGGGACACTGTAGAAGCACGGAGAGTGGATCAGCTGGCTGCAGACGCGAGGAGTACTGGAGGGTTGCGATGAGCAGGGAACTGCAGATACACGGAGGCAGCAGATAGGAATCAGCTGGAGCAGTCACGATGAAACACGGGAGAGTTGAGGTGAGCAGGATACTGTAGATACACGGAGGCAGAGGATAGGAATCAGCTGGTGCAGTCACGATGACACACGGGAGAGTTGAGGTGAGCAGGATACTGTAGATACACGGAGGCAGCGGATAGGAATCAGCTGGTGCAGTCACGATGAAACACGGGAGAGTTGAAGTGGACTGCAAACTGAAGTAGCACAGAGGCAGCGGATAGGAATCAGCTGGTGCAGTCACGATGAAACACAGAGAAGATGAAGTGGTCTGGAAACCATAAACGAACAACAGGAATCAGCAGGATCTGAACACACGAGGAAACACAGGAACACCTTCAGAGGCTCATGGGGAATGAGACTCCAAGATCAGGCCAAGAGGTATTGACCTCAGGTGCTTTAAATAGGGAGTGTTGCCTGATCAGCCAATTAACTAAAAGGACAGGTACTGAAGGTTTGAAAGGGCTGCACATGCGCAGACCCTCAGGATGGTGGACGGCCACGGTTCCTAAACACACGAGAAGTAGCACTCACAGTCTGGTGAGTGACACCACTAAGCCACCGTGCTGCCCCCGGCGTGCCAGTGTCAATTACAATAAATCTTTACAAGTATTGTTAAACAATAGCTGGACTGTAGAATTCTACACATTTCATAACATTTTGTTACTGAAATCTAGATGACAACTGTCCTTCTAAGGTTTTTTTTAACAACCTTTGTGTAGTTGCACAAGTTAGCAACAAGTGTTCGAAAGTGTGATTAAGATTATTAGTACAAAAGGGATACTAAGGTAATTATACAATATGTATTAATACTTCAAAAAAATGCAAATAATTATACACTAAGATTATTTCCATATAATGCAAACATAAACAAAACATTAATGAATGGAGGTATTTCACCATATATTATTACATGTTGTGGGGATACCTGCCTTACGTGTATCTCTTATACACATAAGGCGCCAACTAGTCCACCTAAAGGCAGTCTTATGTGCCGCCTGTAACAGATTCTGGATACTATATTACTAATCTTGATTAGCACTGGCTTACCTGAGGTGCGGAGTCTAACGATCTCCCCGGTGTTCACCAAGAACCGCTGCAAGGCGGGGTGGGCTTCGCTGCCAGGAGTCGCAGGCCGCGGTTCCCAGGTTCGCCTCAAGATGTAGTACAGCGGAGTGTAGCGGTGGTAGCGGAGTCAAACAAGCCGGTTCGGTACACGAGTCACAAGAATAGGAGAATGGTCAGCAAGCCGGGTCGGTACACAGGGAAAGGAGAGCCAGGGAAGTCAAACAGGCAAAGATCAGCACACAGGAAGACACTGGAAACTGGAAGACACTGCAATCCACGAAGAGCAGGAGCTAGGAACAGGTAAGTGTTGCTCTGACACTCAGCGAGTGTCAGAGTGAGGTTTTTATACTTAAGGGGATTCAAAGTCCCCGCCTCTAGGGTTGTGGTCATGTGACTGCCTCTGGGTGCGGTCACATGGTCCTGAATGCGGAAATGCGACTGGACGGAGCGGCGGGGATCAGGTAAGTCCGTGACACCGCCTGAGGGTCTCTGATACCTCTAAAACTTCAGAATATCTTAGGAAAATAAATAGAAAAAAAATTGTGTTTTAACACAGGAGTAAATACAGAAAAAAATGCAGAGAGTTCACCGCACAAGAGCTTAATACACAATCTTACCCTAAAGGGACTAGATTCACCATCTTCTCTGGATTGCAGTCCCGCTCACTGAGCCACACTATTCACTGCTCTGTCTGCAAGGTAGGAACTAAGCCCAATATACTCCTGCTTTTGTTAGGTTCACAAAGTACAGCTTCATTTTTTACTTTCCGCACTAGTAAATTTTGTTTGTACAATAGAATTTCCTCTCCTATATCTATTATTATGATATGCCTATTGCTTCCTTTCAAACCTTATATGGTGCTAACACTGATCACTAATGCATTACAAACTTTAGACACCAAAGAGAAAGAGTTATCCTATAGTGGCGCACTAAGGAAACAGTAAGAAATAAATTACATTTTAATGTTTATTTTTTAAGTCTTAAAATTATAAGGTGAGTGTAGACTTATTACAAGGGTGAAATATTTTTAAAATATCAGAAAGAGTTTTGTGATAGAGAAAAGAAAACTGTGATTTTTTTTCTCATCTAATATTAGCTCCTAGTTATAATGGGCAAAATGCTATAGACAACCTTATAATCCCTAATTATGTTGGTTGCATATTTATGTTTTCGTATAACCCAGATTGTAACAGTATTTGATGTAACACGATATAAAAAGTGCATCCTCAAAAACTGTGTTTTATTTCTTATAATCCAATTTTTGCCCATTTTTATCACCCAAATTCTGACAGTTTTCCAAATAACATTTCGGAACACAGTTTGTCTTCTCAGACTGTGTTTAATTTCTTCATGTCTCAATTTCTGGCAATTTTCAGTATAATACTGCAGAACCCAAACTGTGTTTAATTTGAGATTGCTTATTCAAGGTCCCTGCTATAACATATCAACATAATTCTTGTGTTATTTCAAAAGATTTCAAAAACTGTGTTTGTTGCTTTTTTGGTTAATTTGTAACAATTTTAACATAAGACGGCAAAACACAGCTTGTCTTGGTAAGCTGTCTTTAGTTTGAAATTGCATTATTTAAACTCTGTTATATTTATCAGATTATTATCAAGGTTCTGATAATATATTATTCTGCATGTGTTATGCATATTGCGAGGACCAGTATAGCATTGCTAAATATGCAGCATAAGATATAGAGTTGGGTCCTCCCAATATCTAGTGCCTGTTTCTTCAGTCTATTGTACGGGGGTCACTATTTTCTTCTTTAATTGGTGTATTGCTCTGTCTGATTGAATGTTAATCTTTCTTTATAAAGGTGGTTTCTAAAGTAATCTACTCATATTTAATAATAAGTCTTTATTCATTCCTTTATCTCATAAGTGTTCTATTTAATATTTTACAGATTCCCATCCTCCTCTGAATGCGCATTTTGCCACAGGATTGTCAATGAAGCCAGAGCTCGGAAAAATCCAGAATTTTAAATAGAGTTTCAGCCAATCATCTCCTGCTGCATCATTGGCTGTTGATCCTGTTGGGTTCTACTCCATAACTACGAGTTAATCTCTTTTGATTGCCACTTCTCCATTCGTCAGTTCTAGTGACCAACAAGTCTCTAGACCAGGCCTGGCCAACCGGTGACTCTCCAGGTATTGTGAAACTACAAGCCCTATTATGCTTTGCAAGTAGATAGCCAGCCGATAGCTGGCAAAGCATGCTGGAATTTGTAGTTTCACAACACCTTGTGAGCCACCGATTTGCCAGTCTCTAAACCAATCTTCTCTTTTTACAGGATGTAAACATTCTCCTGCCAAATACAAATTCCATTTGTGTGTACTTAACTTGTCAGATTGGAACTGTATTTAGATTTAATATCTGTTTTATTAAATTTGTCAAGGATTATAATCTTGTATTAATTTAGTGAATATTGTTTGTAATATGTTTGTTGAATCTATCACCTTAGCTTCATCATCATTCTGTGATCTATAGGTCTGATCTCTCTGTTGATATTTTACTCTTTTAATCGCCCGTGCAGTAGCTATTTATTCAAATATGAACGTTAATATCTAGTTGAGTACAGAATAATTCAATAAAGCATTAAGTTTGTCTGATTAATTATTATTATTATTATTATCGTTTATTTGTAAGGCGCCACATGGTTTCGGCAGCGCCGTACACAGTACAAACAGTAGACCACACAGGGTAAAACAGTACAGAACATTAAACATAAAATACCAATACTTCAGAAACTCCGGGCAAGCAAATACAGTAGAGACGGAGTGGAAGAACAGGTATGGAGACAGGAGGAAAGAGGGCCCTGCTCATACGAGCTTACATCCTAAGGGAGGGTGAACAAAATCAGGCACAGAAGGGAGCCAGTGAAGCATGGGGGAGAGAAAAAATGGGTCTAGGGGAGAATTAATGATAACATTCGTGTCAGTCAATACAATAGTTATATTTTTTATAAGCATGTTTATTTTAATTATCATGTCACAATTATTTTGCCTATAATTGTTATTAATACCGAATTTCTCTGCACACTCCATTCTTGATAAAGGAAAGTCAAATCAGGACAAATTTCATAAATCCTAAGAATCAATAAATATCAAAATATTTTATTTTGTTAAATTATTTGTTTATGTTCTCTTGTGGTATTTTTTAGTGTGATTATGATAAAGAATGATTGGTGCCTTTGATTAAAATTTTAATGAATTCCCTGAAACTGTGAAATCTAATATACTATTAGAGAACTGATCCTCATCTACTGTGTGAAAGAAGATTTAACTTCAGAATTGTTAAGTTATAGTAATGTCTCTAGTGTTCTAAAGGGTGGCAATAGTATGAAATCAAATTAATACGTGTTCTATATTGTGAAATGGTAAGAGAAAGTTTCAAATATGATCCAATATTATGATGATATATAACTTCTGTTGTCATTATTTTCACATACCCAAACTATGCTAAAATCATGAAGTAGTAATCTCATTGCCCCCTATAAAGACTGATCCACTGTTAATTTTCTTGTAACATTTTTATATTATCTTAATCAAAATAATTGTTTCCATTTACCTATTTGTCAATATATATTGATTTAGTAATAATCCATCTGATATTTATATTGTTTCGCCATAAATATCTGATTGTATTCATTCATATATTTTTAAAGTTCTTATAAATTATATTTTTAAGATTAATTTTGATAATTATAAAGGAATCAATTTGTGCTTTGATGTTTTCAATGAGAACTTTGCTCATAAATTATTGAGGGTTAGTGTAGTATATATATCCTCAATCTGAATTTATACTAACTAAATGGACAGAGGATATGGGGGTAAATGTATCAATCTGCGATTTTGCATCTCCAACAATTTTCTCGGACGAGTTTAAACTGAACCGATGTATTTAACGGAGATTCGATGTAAAATACCCAGAACAGAGTATCTTTCCAAATCGTCATTCTCAAAATCGCTACAAATTGCAGTTCCAACATTTTGCCACTCTAGTTATACAAATTGCCAAATATATGAAGCTGCGATTTGGCAAACTCGCCTTTTTTATAATTGAAAATCACCAGATACAACACGCTGTTTCTATAGGCGAGATTGGCAAACACATCACTGTTACACTGCAGGGCAATGATAATATAACAGGAGGCACAATGGGAGTTTAAGTAAATCATGATTTATGTTTTAGAGGGGCAAAAATGTTTGTAATTTAGCTTATGGGGACAAATTATTTTATGAATAGTTGGTCACATTTCTGTAATGTTCTTTAATCAGTCTACAGTATATGCTACATAATTATTATTATATTTTAGTTATAAAGCACCAACATACTATATATTAATGTACATTGAGGGGATTCTGACACACAAAATTGCAATGAAATGACACAGAAGGTAAAGATGGGCCTGGCCAAATTTTTACAATAAAAAACAGTTATGGGGAACAGTTGATACTTAAGATAGCAGAATAACTATTGTAGATGCTGGAGAGTAAAGTGCCTGTGGCTATTCTGCATTATCATCCTCTGACATAAACAGGCATTGGTGGCTGGGATTTCTGTGCAACATCTGAATGCATCTACCTATTTGCATTTGTTTAATTCAGAGTTGGATGTAAGTGCTTTAGAATGTTGTCATTTTGTAAAATGTATTTGTGAAGATACCCGGTTTTCTGGCCCAATGCTACCCACTTCCCACTGGCTGGCCACCCACGGGTGCCTTCCTATGCCAGGGAAGTCTACCCAGTACCTTCTAGGATTCGTATAGTCACTCAGGCAAATTCAGTTAGAAAAGTACAACAGTACATTTATTGTCATACAAGCAACATTAGAATATTATGTACACACAGTAAATAAATGCCAGGCAGGTTTACCACATCATCTGTCCCTTACCACACTAGTCTAAGGAGTTACAGTCACCTGGCTGTCCAGACTTCACACATGGATCTCTCTCAGCTGCATATATAGACTCTAGTAGAGAACGACAACTCAAAACCAGATCTTGCACTCTGAATGAAATCCCAGAAAGAACACCCCCTCCCCCCTGGAGTGGCTCCTTATCTCTCGGGTCTAATTTCCACAGCCTTTCCCCTCCCTGGGTAAACCCCTGGGTCTATTCTTCTTAACCATTGGTCAGTGCTGGACTAG
Source organism: Mixophyes fleayi (assembly GCF_038048845.1). Classification (NCBI taxonomy): domain Eukaryota; kingdom Metazoa; phylum Chordata; class Amphibia; order Anura; family Limnodynastidae; genus Mixophyes; species Mixophyes fleayi. Next base: position 442,023,833 of record NC_134402.1, on the reverse strand, counting down.
GGGGGTTGGAGAGGGGAGTTAAGATGAGCAATCTTCCACAGAACCTCACCTGTTAGATGGCCTGTCTGGACTAGCCTGGTGAGAACAATGGATACTGATTAATTTTCCCACTCCAGCATTTTGCAACCTGATCCCTACCCATAATCCTCCTGGCTTCACTTTAAAGACAATGAATAACCTTACTGCAAGTCATCAATATACAATACACAATATACATATTTACACTGAGCTACAATGCCCCCTTAGCCACATGTAATTGGACAATGCAGTTGTAGTCTGGTGAGCAGGGGAACAAAATCAAGGGCTATAAAAAGTACTATAATCCACATTATGTGAGAAACGAGAAACAGAATGGTCACAGGGTTATCACACTCGTTTCATTACAGTATTGCACTGCCCATTTGCCCAAATTGCACCATTAGTTTAAGATGCGTGTATCTAACACCTGCAGCTTCTTGCACTTCAAGAGGCAGATAAGGGGCATTCAGGTGCAAATACATTATAGTATAGTAAGGGACATTGCATGACATACACTTATCTTTGAAATATGCCTCTTATCAAAAGCAAATTTAACACATGATGGGTGCAAATTTCTGTAATGAATATATGTTTGGTCTTTTTTAAAAAAAAAATAGTTTTGCTATATTGGATTACTATCTAATTACCAGTGGGACAATAATTAATAATTATAATAAAAGAATAATATTTCCTGATAGGGACACCATTTAAACTACATAGTTGTGACACTACAAGTGTTCATGTGCGTGCTGGCACTTGTAGTACCACAAGTATGTACATTAGGAAATATTAAGTGTTGCCACATCATAAAAATAGAAATATAAGCCACTGTAATATATAATAACAATATCCCTCATAAATAATTATTAATTAAGTTTGGCCAACTAAATTATTCATAGAATATTTTGTCCCCGTAATAAAAATAATAACCATTTATGCCCCTCGACAACAAAAAACGTGCTTACTTTAAACTTCCATTTTGCCTCCTGTTATATTAACATTGACCAGATAGCTTAAACTACATGCTTTTATTTCTGTTCAATCTTGGACGAGTTTGAGTTTCTGTTGAAACTCGGGCGAGTTTGTGTTTAATCTCCGGCGAGTTTGACTACAACATGGGAGGGATAAGTGTTTTAAAATCGACACATATCGCCATAGATTGTATTTTGCAAAATCAAAATCGCATTTACGGTGATTTTAAAACGCTGAATAAACGCAGCTTGATACATTTACACAATAGACTTATTAAGACTGTTTGGAAACATACTTCACATTACTAATATTAAACACGTTTCACTTTTCAGTAACGGTTGATTAAGGTCTTCTCCTCCTCTGATTCCTAAATAGATCTTTTTCAATCTGAACACCTTCCATCTCTTTTGGCTTCCATTATGTACTTTTAGAAAGTGTTTTCCTATGGTGGTTAATTTTCTAAGTTTTAATGTAATGGGAGCAATGTCTCCCATTACATTATGAATTGATCCTGCACCTTCTAGTACACGGAATTGCATGGACAATAAAGACAGTATATTATTCCCATACTATTGCAATTGATAAAATATTTCATTGTCCACGTCTTTTTGAATTTGTTCTGATATTTTTTCTCTGTGTTATATATTCATATCCCTGGTTCTTTCTCCATTAAAGATAACATGAAATTTGTTTTTCTTCTATCACTGAAGAAATATAAGGCCTTATTCATTAAAACAATTGCTCTGTGCATTCCCAGAACCGGACTATCAGCCAACGAACACAATAACGTCAACTTCATCTTTGAGTGCAAAGGATTCATACGACAGCCTACAATTTAATAGGTGGAACAGAGGGGGGGATTGTCGTATACACGTAGTCAATGTACAGTAAGGGCGTACCAAGCTCGACGGCACACAGCAGCACCCAATTCAAGTTTTGGGCATCTCAAAGGTACATGCTTTCTGCCATATCTCTTGCACCAGTCACAGGTCAGGTATAAGTGCCGATTGATGACGGTTGTGTATGCATGCTAGACATGTGTTTGCAGTCAGGAGCAACTTTAAATGATTTATGTACTGAACACATTAATAACATCATAATAAATGTATTTCATGGGGAAGGGGGATGTAAAAAAAGACTTTGGATTTTTAAATGTTTTTTCATTAATGACTATATTGTTAACAGGTGACAATCACTGAATACTTTTTTTTCCTTGTGTAATACTCTGGCATGTATGCTTTTACAAATCATTTTTAATCTCTTTTTCAAAATCTTTCTGGAGGTTGAAAAGTATGGCTGCCAGTCACACACACGATTATATATCTCAGCATGTTTTGTGAAGGTAGAAGGGAGAGACGGAGGGGGTGGGGATTTACTTTACACAGCGCAGACAGAGCTCAGAGGGGCATTCCAAAGCCTCTTGCATGTTTGATACATCATGTGTCACGTGACTGTGGTTGTCTTGGAAGCCCATTACACTGTGCAAAATTCTAAATGAGCAGCATGAAGAAACAAACCGAAGAAAATTGTAAATCTCAAGATCCTTCTTATAGCCTGCCACAGACATTTGTTAAAAAAAGCAGACCTAATTTTTTCAAGGGATTTCTGGTTTAAGTATCTTCATCGGTTATATAGTGACACCACATTAAACTCTTTTGAAGAATTCAAATCTGAATTTGTGGTTCCAAATAATCATTTATTTAGATAATTGCAAATAAGGCATGACTGTGGCTCAACTGTGGCTCATGGCTCACTTCGTTCAATCATTTAAACTCACTTCCTTGGAACAACTTCTGCTGATCTCTCCAAAATTACCTCTTCTGTTTATGAGTTTTTGATAAAATATCTGCCTGTACCTACAATTACCTGTTCTGCTAAGTAAAAAAAGAATTGTCTTATATGAAAATTGTGATTTGTTTTAGAGATTGTATCATCATCAGAAGCTATTTTATATAGCACCACTAATTCTGCAGCGCTGTACAGAGAACTCACTCACATCAGTCTCTGCCCCATTGGAGCTTACAGTCTAAATTCCCTAATACACACACATACAGAGAGATACTAAGGTCAATTTAATAGCAGCCAATTAACCTACTAGTATGTTTTTGGTGTGTGAATGGAAAATGGAACACGCGGAGGAAACCCACGCAAATACAGGGAGAACATACAAACTCCTCACAGATAAGGCCATGGTCAGGAATCAAACTCATGACCCCAGTGCTATGAGGCAGAAGTGCTAACCACTAAGCCACCATCCTTGTATAGTTCCATGCTAGATATCTATATGGAACATATCATACATATGACAAATTACATAACACAAGAAGGTTGTCTTTTGGTGGTAGCTTTAAATGCTAGCTATATTTTCCTTGATTATTACACCTTATTGGTCAGAGATCACTGAGTTTACTGTTAATAAATTCAGGTTCCCTAATATTTAAACCCCAAAGGTGTGTCTTCTGTGTCTTCATCATAATTGATGAAGTAATCCTTGGAAAATATGAAAACAATTTCTTGAGAGTAAATCATTTTATGCCAGGAAATTAATGGTGTGCAAATTGTTTTTTTCTAACTTTTGTAACGCTAACAGAATGGAAAATGAATAAAGGATGTTTAGCTAACTTTTTAACACAATGATAGCTAAACTCTGATTGGTTGCTATGGACAACACTTTTAGAAGTTTTAGTAAATACACCGCTTGCTCCCTTTGGATAAGTTCTGCATTATCAGCTACAGACCATACGTCAGACTATTATGACATCTGAATTTTACAAATGGTCCCATTGAGTTGATAATTGAAAATGAATGTGAATGGATTGACTTGTTCTATATTGCATTGTATGATATTACAAAATATAAATACTTTCATTTTTTTTTTTAAAAAAAAAGCAGATTTCAGATAGTACAGACATACAAATAGCAAACTTTTAAAAGAAATGCCTGCATATAATGTTTACTTGTTAACACGCCTAATATTAAAATGTCCTAAAATGTAGTTTTGTGTTTTCTTTTTTTATAGTATTAGTTAGTATTATATATTTCTTATTTCATTCACATTGAAAGTACAAAGTACAAATCTTTGAGAGAACGATTTAAAAGGTACTTGAGCAAAAGAAGTGAGGACTTATCCCTTCTTATATTAAATGCCATTCTTAAAGAATTCAATGGAAATGAGGCAGTAAGTATTGATTGACCTTCTTAGCAGAACATCGAAATACATGTTTTGCTGTTGCAGAATTGCTAACGAATGTTTCTTCTACAGGAACCGTAGGGAAACATTGAGGAGATTGACTTCACGTCAATGACAACGGTGCCAGAGAAGAGCATCAAATGGAAAAAGACAAGATAATACCTACCATGTCTATTACTGTGCCAGCAAGCTCGGAGGAACCGGCTATTGCGATTGGCAAGAAAAGTGTCGAAAAGGTAAAAAAAAAACAAAAGAACCCAGTTCTCAGACTTTAAGAAAATGACAGCAAAATCTGCTGGAAGAGCACGATCAACATTGGGTCACATCATCATCATCATCATCAGCAGCTATTTATTTATATAGCGCCACTAATTCCGCAGCGCTGTACAGAGAACTCATTCACATCAGTCCCTGCCCCATTGGAGCTTACAATCTAAATTCCCTAACATACACAGACAGACAGACCGAGAGAGACTAAAGGCAATTTAATAGCTGCTAATTAACCTACCAGTATGTTTTTGGAGTGTGGGTGGAAACCGGAGCAACCGGAGGAAACCCACGCAAACACGGGGAGAACATACAAACTCCACACATCATCTTCTGATATAGTCTCATGCCATCATAACATGTGATGTATGTGCTAGTAATACTGCTCATTGATTTTATTGCCTTAAAGGAATTTTTCATAAAATATATGTTGTATGAAGAATTGATAGCTCTGTTTCCTGCAATACATATAAACGTCAGCTTAAAAGTCAAAAATGAACTTCCCCTGACCTCAGCACTGATCTTAATTTCACAGGGCTGGCCGATTTTAAGTAAACAAATATGTAATAAAAAGAGGAGAGCATGCCCTCCTCCTGGAATGTTCAATCATTCCCGACACTAGACAGTTCATCTGGTGAAAAAAACTTGTATTGAGGTCAAGCATCCTTGATGAGGGCGAACCTCAAAGTGAAGGCTGGAGTACCAGGTTGTACAAGTGAGAATTGGCGTCCTGCATAGAGTGCACCTAGCTCAGGGACTCATGATCAGTGACAATAACACAATGAGCCCCCTCGATGTAGTAATGGATAGACTTGACCACCTATTTCCCAGCAAGGCACTCCTTCCTCATGAAGGAGTACCGGGTCTTCCGAGAATAGAAGTACCTGCTTAATACAGCATTGGATACTCTACTCCCTTGAAGTCCTGACACAGAACTCCCAAGCCAATCAGAGAGATCAGTTAGGAGAACTGTTGGTTGATATTCGTGGACCGAAAGACAGAGCTCTCACATAGATGCGGAATGAGCACAGGCAGGGGTGTAGTAAGGGAGTTTTCATACAATTACGACACAACTAGATGTGGAATATGCGTATTTGAGGGCTGATGCAAGGAAACACATGGTGATGATGACTATTAGCAGCACTATCGGGATGCTTCTGATTGGTTAATTGCGGGTTGACCGTTTCAGATGATAATACTTAAATTAATAGCTATGTTACATGAAGTCAGTGCTGTCTATTTGCATTACTTAGCTGACATAATTTGGACTACTGCAGCAAAGAATATTCCCATTCGATTTTTAAAGGGGAAAACAAGAGATGTGGACATGTTTGTATTCCATTATATTTCATATTGAAAATGGCTTTTTCACATTTATTAACTGTCAAGACACTATTTTCTCTTGTGTATATGACACTGCATTGCATTATTATATTGTGTACAGAGAGGGTAATGCGACAATAGCATTTACTACTAACACTGTCACGTCGCCTGCACCTTGTTATAACCCTTGATATATTTGAAAGTTTCTATCATGTCCCCCTTTCCCCTTTCTGCTCCAAACTATACATAATAAGATCTTTTAGTCTTTCCGGGTACGTTTTGTGCTGCAGGCCATGCACCATTATAGTTGCCCTTCTTTGTACAGTCTCTAATGTATTTATATCCTTCTGGAGATATGGCCTCCAGAACTGAACACAGTATTCTAGATGAGGCCGTACCAATGACCTATACAGTGGTATTATTACTTCTTTCTTTCGGCTACCGATTCCTCTCCCTATACAACCAAGGATCTGACTTGCCTTTCTCATTGATTTGTTACATTGCTTACCTGCCTTTATGTCACCTGAAATAGTGACTCCTAGATACCCCAGCTACATGTATTTCTTGTTTTGGTTGGTATATTAGACTAACAAATTCTGCTTTTATATTATTTAGTACAAATTGATTTGTATCACTGCTGGAAAATAAACAATTCTGTGTTGCTTTGAACTTGATTTCTCCATTTTAATTTGTGCTTTCTTACCCTAAGACTAGAAATAAGAGAAATTTTCAGAGCTGTTTAACGGAATATTGACCACATTCTATGCAGAAATCTGTACGTTTCTCCAGCAAAATTAAGTGTTCTGACTGGAATCCTCCTATCATTTTGTTCCACCTGAACTTCTCCACCACATCATGATGCATTATGTTCCGTTTGGTGAAACATGGAACACTGGCACACTATGTGAATCAAAACTATTGGCAAATATCGCAAACCAAAATGGTCACTCAATGCTGTATTTGTTATATAGGGCAACTTGGCACATGTCCAAGTTGCCATCTTGCAAGCAGTCTAGAAATGGGTTCAATCTTGTTTCCTAGTCCTTACTTCTAGCCTAGGTAGCAACAGGGGTTGGATAAAGAGACATGATAAAGTCTTGGTCACATAAACTAGTTTATGGTATATTCACTTACAATGCATAGGGTTGGATCTTTTCTAAATACACCTCTTGCTATATACCTTGATTGATGTTTAAGCTGTACAACTTCTTGCAAACTCTGCATAGCATTTACTGCATGAGTGTTGTGAAGGACTTGAACTTCTTTGCATGTGGGCTCAAACAGAGTGAGCTATGTACCCAGTATTGGCATAAAAATAAGTACCGGGAAAACATGAGGCCTATCAGAGGTAAATACATCTTTCAGTGTTATGGCTATCAGTATGATCATAAACTTGTAGAACAAGGTCGAGAGGTCTTCACCTATAGCAGCTGCCTTTCCCATAGAGCTAGACGCGCTCACAGATACTCAGATGCCCCCAGGTCTTATACTCAGAGTAGTACAAGTTTATGAAATGTACCGTAGCGCTGAGAAGCGGGAGACAGAAGGTCCGCAGTCCAGAAACAGGCTGAGGTCTTAGATCCGTGGCAGGTACCGTGGTCAGGGACAGGCGGGATTTCAGGGCTGGCAGCAAACAAGAAGAGTCCTGGAACCTAGCAGAGGTCAGGGGTCACAGGCAGAGAATCAGAGTCCAGGAAACGAAGCCAGGGGTCAAAACACGAGAGTCCAAAGATACAAATACTTAAACACAGGAGCTGGTCAATTTGCAGGTACTGCGAACTATAACCGGCAGGGAGGCTAAGCCCTCCCTGCTATTTAAACACAAGGTAACCAATGAAACACTGCTCCCACACCTGCAGGAATCAGCCCGCAGTCAGTAATTAATGGGCTCTATTGCCGCGGCGATGTGAGGGACGTGCGGGCAGAAGTGACGTCCCAGTCGTCACCATGACGGCCGGGACGCCTGGGACAGAATAGGAGCGAGCCGCAGCTCGTGACATTCGGAATAATATTTTCCCATATGTGTGTTTATATTTTTTTATTTCTATAATTTAAGCGCGAGACGTATTTATCAAACAAGCTCTTTGGAATGATAACAAAGCCTTCTTTAGTTCAGAATATTTCAACATAATGTACATTTTTATTTAAAGTGATGTCAAATTAAGGATATAATTTATTTTGTCTAGTTTCTAGTATAATTGTTAAGATAAATTAGGAGATTTGGCATAGTCACTGCAACATTTCACTATCTTGTGAGTAAGTATTTACTCTCAGGGCACACAATGACAGCTTAATGACAGTTCTAGAGCACTCCGTCGCCAGCCTTTAACTACATGTCATTAAACATGAGCCAAAAGCTAGTTTTCACTTTCTGATGTTTTGTCTGCCACAGATTATGTTTAATTTGTTCTAAAAGAAAACCGTGGCATATGGGGATGGCAGACAAAATCAACTCAACACTATCGCTTCCATTTAATATCATGATTTAAAATGTACAAGATAAAACATTAATTTCTATAAGCAGAGGGGAACGCAATTTCATAATTTATCATGATACAGTATCTCATTGATAAAGATGGCCATTATTTGCTGACTTCAGGGGGTTGAACAGTATATATTTGGGGAATTATAGTTGAACAGCAGTGGATGGAAGTCGAAATGGACAGAAACCAGAGAATAGACAACTTTTTGGCGCATGCAGTAATTGTGCAGGGTTCTACATAGCCACTTAATAACAGCTTTTAATGTCAATTTCAGCCTTTAACTTTAGCTAAGCTCCTATAGAAAACGGTATAGGGTAGCAGAATTCCTTTAACAAATAAACATACAGAATAAGATGTTTTACTTGTAACCCTGGAGACTTCACACCCATTTAAATGAGGTGCACGTGTTACTCAGTGTAATGTAGAGATGTGCACCGATCACTTTTGGTGTCTCATGTTTTGTGTTTTGGATTCGGATTTGCTTGAGGTTTTGGGTTCGGATTTGTTTCGCAAAACACCTGACGAAAGCTTTTGGTTCGGATTTAAGGTTTTGGATTCGGATTTATTTTGAAAAAAACATAAAAAGTGCTAAAAACCAGTTTTGTGTTTTTTTTTCACTCCTACGCTATTATTAACCTCAATAACATTCAATAACAATCATTTCCACTAATTTCCAGTCTATTCTGAACACCTCACAATATTGTTTTTAGGCCAAAAGGTTACACCGAGGTAGCTTGAGCACATAATGCCAAAAAAAGAGGTACAAGATGGAACTGTTCTGGGCCCTCCCTCCCACCCCTCGCGAGATTCGACGCGAGACTTGGACGACAGAGCCTCGTTTTCAATTTTTTGCCCGCCTGAAATATCCGAACAGTGCTCGGATCCGCACTGTTCGGATGGGCTCGGATTAGCGGAATCCGAGCCCGCTCATCTCTAGTGTAATGACAAGATATAGAGATGTAGAGAGTTCATTGCACTTTAAAAAGAGTTGAAAAGTCAAACTTTAAACTGATTGATATCTCTATCTCTATATCCCCTAGTCATTTTCTATTACATGAAGTGGAAATTTAGAAGTAACGGTATGAAAAATGTAGTGAATGGTAAGTAAATGGAATTTGATAGTTTTACAATGAAGGCAGTAGGAGAAGTGACGGTATGCAATACCCCCTTATACAACCCATTTCCACCACTATATATGTATCTATCTATATATATATATATATATATATATATATAAAAGAAGTTTGTTTGTTTGTTTGTTTGTATGTTTCTCTGTTTGTTTCTTTGGAGGCGAATATCTTCGACACTCCTGCACTGTTTCAGATGAAACCAAGACGAGGTGGTCCGGTTTAAAGGGTTTAGTGACCTGGTCGGACCTCGCATTGGTGTTCACTGGCCAGAACTTTGACCAGCTGAGCCTATTCTGAGCCTTCCACTGGATGGATTGGGACAAAAATTTCAAAAGACTTTTAACATTGGATCCCAGAGACATAATAGGGGGTGTTGGTCTCAGTCGAACCTCCCGTTGGTGTACACTGGTCAGAACTTTGACCTGAGGAGTCTCTTCTGGGCAATCCACTAGATGGATTTGGTTTGCTTGCATTGGGACACCCCTGCACCGATTGGGATGAAACAAATGTGAGGTGGTCCAGTTGGATCCTGGGCAGACTTTAAGAGGGTGAGGGTCCCAGTCAGACCTCCTGTTGGTGGACGCTAGCCAGAATTCTAACCCAGGGAGCTGTTTCAGCCTTACATTGGATGGATTTAGACAAAAACTTAACAGACTGGTAACATTGGATCCCAGAAGACCTACTAGGGGGTTGAGGTCCAGGTCAGACCTCCCACTGTTGTGAGTGACTTGAATGTGATAGTGTTACAATAAAGGCAGTAGGAGAAGTGTTGGTATGACTTACCCCTGTATACACCCCACTTCCATTATTGATGCAGGAATAGTTTGGTTACTAGAGGAAATTACATAACTGCATTTTATTATTTTGCAATGGTAAAAAAAATTAAAAGATGGTAATTTCACAAATCTGTTTGATCATCTCAAATCATTTAATAGATTGTATTTATGCAGCACAAGGGAGGAGGGAGTTTGAAGGGGGTGGAGAGGATTACAGTTTTTTGGTATATGAAGAAAAGCTGTTGTATTGCTAATTGTCATCTATGTAGTTTGTCTGCTATATACTGTACTGTATGTCTAATTTGCTGAATATAAATATACAGAGAAGATTAATAATTTGGTGAAAGGCAATGTGGTGTCATGATATCAATCCGCCATTCATATGTATCTATGCTTGGAAGTAGTTCCGGCAGTATGAGGCTAACACAGTGAAAGTAACAAGGAGACTCATGGGCTCTGGTGAGGATCTTATACACCAAATAAAAAGCTAACATAACACTGTGTGTTAGAAGTTACCGTTGCTTAAAGGAGTAATACAAATTAACACAATTACAACTATTACAGAATGGATGGTCTCCAGCCTGCTGCTGGTCTTTACAAAGCAACCTGTGAGGAACTGGAAGAAATTTCTTCAGTGAATTGATGAATCGCGCCATATTGGCCCCTCCCCCTAGACGGAATGATATGAAAGCTTAATTTTGCCAAAATGACGTAATTAACCACAAATTGTGTCACGGACGCTGCCATCATGATCAGTGCACTAAGAAGTGGGTAGGATGTGGCAGAATGATTAGGGCAGTGCCGTTTATGAAAGCAGCAGATTCATGCAGCATTAAAGCTGTTTTTAGGGGAGGGTAAAAGTGTTGGGTATAATCCTGTGCTTCGGAATCTTTTGACGTGGCACCGAGTGATGTGGCACAACACACAATTCTGTGTAGTATGATCACGCCCCCTTCTCACTTGGAAGCCGCTGTAGGTACATCTAAAAGTTGGGAGCTATTACTTTGCTATGGATACATCTGAGGAATATTGTAATCCAAAAATAAAAGAACATAGAGTTAGAGGTATCAGTGGTTCACCTGTGCAGAGCTGTCAATGATCTTGTTTGTGACTGAACTAAAAATATAAAGTCAAGTCATGTTTGAATAGTTGCAGGATGCAATGAGAGAGATTTTTGATGTGGGGCAGCACGGTGGCTCAGTGGTCAGCACTTCTGCCTCACATCACTGGGGTCATGAGTTTGATTACCGACCATGGCCTTATCTGTGTGGAGTTTGTATGTTCTCCCCGTGTTTGCGTGGGTTTCCTCCGGGAGGTCCGGTTTCCACCCACACCCCAAAAACATACTGGTAGGTTAATTGGCTGCTATCAAATTGACCCTAGTCTCTCTCTCTCTCTCGGTCTGTGTGTGTGTATAATAAGGAATTGAGACTGTAAGCTCCAATGGGGCAGGAACTGATGTGAGTGAAATCTCTTCACAGCTTATGGTAAACCATGTAAACAGAACAACAAACCATTTAGCAGAAATGTGCAGATCTATGAAGGTGCGTGCAGTAGAGGGTGAAGATGTTGTCCACTGCTCCAGTGTGTGTTGGTGTAATCGAATGCCCAGCTTCCTACAGTGAATGATATCACATGTCCACATGTACACTGTCTACAGCAAATACTTGCCAGTGCTGGATGCAAGAGTTTTTTAGTGCCCAACATGGTTATTGAGACTGCCGCTTGACATAAACTCAGCACCAAATTTAAATATATAGTAATAGTTAGTGGGATGGCAGAAGGAGTTGTACAGTCTGTTAAATTAATGAGGTGAGACCAAAACCTGCCTCTATTAAACCGGAGACACCCAAGTTCAATATATTGGAGAATCTCCAGCCCAGTTACCAGTTACATTTGGACAGATGTGTGAGCACAAGACCATATCTCCACAGCTTTTATACCCCAAGACAACTGTTAGCCCAGTTCAACAACTGCTGGATGAAACGCAAATGAAACAGAAAAAAGGACTCTGTTCAGAGGGCTAAAGCTTTGATCGGGTTGGTGGAAGCGCCAGACAATGGTGTAATGGAACATGGATTCCAACAAAGGTTACGGCACTTGCGGAAAAACCAAAGTTTTACATTGCGAACAGAAGAAACAAACAGAAGAGGAGGTTTCTGATGAAAATGAAACAAAGAGAGAGCAATAACAAAACTGAACTTTATAATGAACAAAATTAAGCTAAGAAAAAAAGAGCTAAGATGGCACCGCAGAAGATATGACATTTTCATTTACTACCCGGAAAAACTTGATGGAGGCAGGCCCTAAGAGAGGAGGGGGGGCAAGGGGGGAAACCTACCGCCCCCCGTCCCCTGGGGCCTTCGACTGCCTCAACATTTTTCCTACTTATTGTTTTTGTGTTCCGACTTTTTTTATATATATTTTTATCCGTTTGCTAATTTGGTAATAAAAGTTCAAACCTAGCGCCTAAACATGTTAATTGCTTAAATTGGCATGCACTTATTGCTCTCTCTGCGCATGATGCATCTATCCACACAGAAACATGAGAACGTTACTTGTCATTGAGATTTACCGGGGTGAGTGACTCGCAACTTCGCAAGGAAATAGTTTGTTTCCAATTAGGAAACTGGACTGGACGGTTTGATGGTCAACGTTTACTCCAAGAATTGCAGAATTGGCGCGTTAGGTAAGTTAGTTTCATCTAAATTTTATTATTACAATGCTAATTTTTATACGTGAACGCTTTTAAAGGTAAATACCATAAATAAGAGGGCCGTAACTAGGACGGTGCAGTCACCGCACTGTCCGTTTACCGGGTGCCCGCTGCAATGTTGCCGTGGAGGGTCTCAAACATTTCAACACAGCTTACTTTTTTTTCTTTCTTATACACAGAATAAAAGACTAGCAGAACACAAGGGGAATTCACAATTTGAAAATTATGTGCTTGCTCCTGAATACAAATGTTGGAAGTTAATATTCTGTGTGTGTAACCCTGGCCCTTGTGAAGGGCTTTACTTGTAAAGTAAAATAGGGCATAATGGTTTTCCTGAGGGACTTCACAAAGGAGCTACTGCTTTCCTCTGGAATTATATTTTTATATACAATAAAATAGCAAGATGTCTGCTGTTTATGTCACTCTGCCATCATTAAACATGGCTGCTGGTCATGTCACTCTGCCATGACTAAACATGGCTACTGTTTATGTCACTCTGCCATCACTAAAATGGCTGTTGTTTATGTCACCCTGTCATGGTTGCTGTTTATGTACTCTGCCATCACTAAACATGGCTGCTGTTACTTTCACAAGGAAATCATTGTCAAGCCACTAGTATTTGGAACTATATATTCTTGGTCTACAAGCTACAGTAAACCTTCCTGTTTTTAAAGTTTTAACATACCTTTCAGCATTTTAAAAAGCAAAATCAAGAAACAAATAAGCCCATCCCATGATCCGCTTAAACCCGGTTATAGACACTAAAAACATGACCAGATCATCATTATTTATTTATATAGCGCCACTAATTCCGCAGCGCTGTACAGAGAACTCACTCACATCAGTCCCTGCCCCATTGGGGTTTACAGTCTAAATTCCTTAACATACATACACTAGGTTCAATATTAATAGCAGCCAATTAACCTATTAGTATGTTTTTGGAGTGTGGGAGGAAACCAGAGCACCTGGAGGAAACCCACGTAAACACAGAGAGAACATACAAACTCCTAACAGATAAGGCCATGGTCGGGAATTGAACTCATGACCCCAGTGCTGTGAGGCAGAAGTGCTAACCACTGAGCCACCATGCTGCCCAATCATGCACAGCGCTATCCAAGTCGTGACCATATTATTGTGATGCCACACAGCTTTTCTGTGCCTGAAAATTTGGACAGTCCTGCTAAAATAAGGACTTTTGTAAGGTATGATTTTTTCTGTCTGCTTCTATTATGTTGTTAATCAAAGCTTCAGGCTTGGAGCTCTGCAACTATTATAACATTCTGAACGCTAATCATCAAAACTTGCATGAGCCCTCTCCAAAAAATGTGTGACCTTTCTCTGCCAAAGTTGTACATTTAAACATACTTGCCGACTTGCCAAAACTCTCCTCCGGGAGATTCTGGAGGAGAGGTCATGTGACTGGGGTAGGAGTAGGAGGGGGCGTGGTGACGCTACCGTAGCCATGCACCCTGCTAGGAAATGCCAACAATCACGGCATTTCGTAGCAGGGGCAGGGCTTAATGACCTGAAGTCGCATAATTAAGCCCTGCCTCCAGCACCTCCGGGAGAATTCCTACTCTTTCGTGAGTTTGGGAGGGCTTTCCAAAATTCGGGAGCCTCCCAGAAATTCCAGGAGAGTAGGCAAGTATGAATTTAAACGGTGCATACAGGTCTTGCTAGCTGCACGTGGTGACCCTACGTTCTATTGGTGGAATTTGCACAGACGTTTCCATTGTCTATATTAAACAAGCTAAAATTTAGTCTGTGAAGAAAATTAAACAGAAAATATAAGTGTACAGCATTTACCAGGACTTGGAACAGAACATAAGATGATGTTACTAATACACAGCTGAAAACTGGAAGCTCTCAAGAACGGGGCTGACACTTGTCAGGGACACCGCTAATGACGGATACATGGACGGCCACTGTAAATCAAGCAAAGTAACTAAACATTTCACCAAATTTACATCTCCGCAGAAAATAATGAAAAAAAGTACAGAACTATAATTTGTCAAAAGGCTCATTTGCTATTTACATCAAGTTGCAGAATAAATTTCAGTAAAATATTGCTCTTATGTCTTTTGAAAAGTTGGAAAATAAATGAATAAGGGAAAGGATAGGGTCTAATTTTTGAGGCTTGTAATATTTTGCACAGTATTTCAATTTCCTCTAGTTAAATGCACACTTTATTATCAGAGGGTCATACATTGCGGTGAAACTGCAGAAGATGTTTATAAAACTTGTTTCTGTCCGATCCTTCACCTTTTAAAAAACAACATAAAACACAAGGTGACATATGAAAAGAGGTACTAAAATTAATAAAAAAAGTTCCCATCCATTCACCGAACATGAGATATTTGTCATTACATTAATATTTGCCATACAGCAAAAGGGAGCAAATTTGCACCTGTTTAAACCATGTTTCGATCAAAGTGGTGCAAATTTGACAACATGATTTTGCTAAAGTGCAACATTGCACCTTCTACCTGGATAACTCTGTGTGCATCAATAGACTTAAATACAGAAATCTGCTCTGCATAATAAGAAAATTCACTCTGTAATCACAAATATCTCCAATATCTTCCGTTCTAACAAGCTTCTAAAATGTTCACTTATGAATGGTTTTAGTAGCTTAATAATAATTAAGGTTTAGTTGTCTCTAAGGGACAATCAATAGAAAATGTGCTTATTATAAAAACAATATAAGGATAGTTATTGAATTGGAAGATGTGCAGGACAAATGCATTGCTTTCTTTCTTTGTTACACTATGGGCCATTGTTTAGAACTAGGAACGAAGCAAAAAAAATTGCTCCATGTTGCAATACTAGGGGTGCAAGTGCATTTAGGGCCCGATTCATCCAGTAATGATGTATTTTAGGCTAAGTAGACAATACCAACATTTTAATAAATGTATTTAATGGGGAAAAAAATAACAAAAAACACTTTTTTTTGTTTTAACCGTTTTAACATTAATGCCTTTATTATTATCAAGTAACAATAATGCAAGATTTTTTTTTACTTTCTTGTGTGACTTTATAATCCACATATATATATATAGGTATTGGACGCATCCTGCTGCTTTCGGGGTAGTAGTGTACAGCAGACCTGCCCCCGATTCCGAAAGCATACGTATCCTGAGATCCGTGGCTTGCTGAATTTGGGCGCATGCAAAGAGTAAATACCTGCGTATAATACTGAACGCGGATTGCGCTCAGAATACCTGCGTTAATGAATCAGGCCCTTAATGTTTTGCATGCAGGGAAAATACTGTCTGCTTCTGCTTTTAGCATAAATGTACTGTACTGCTTTATTTTTATAGTGCAATTTACACTTTAGCTAGAACACGTTTCTTCCCAACTCTAAATCTGTCCTCACATTCTAAATTGCTCCCCCCCCCCCCCCACAGTGCAATATGGTTTTGCCAAGGTGCAAATTTGCCCTTTTTTCTGCTTTGTCCTAGCTCTAAATGATGCTCTATTTTGTTATTTTGGCATTATTGAGAACATTTTTACAGGTAAGTTGATGCCTTAGCCCTTCGATGACAGGACTGTAGAGATGCGCCATTGCAATATTTTTTTCATGGGAGGAGCTATGCAAATAATGCCATTGCTTGCTAATTAATTAAAAGTCCTGTGACTGCACCTAAATACAGAAACAAAATAATTTTGGTGTGGGAGAAGATATTCTAATGAGCTTCAAGTTGTGCATTGAAGGAGATTTTTTCGGTATGGCTGTTGTCCTCAGAGATCTTTTAGTCCCACAAAATGACTTCATTTGTATCCATCTGGCAGTGATTGTTGGCCATTACTACAATAGGATGCTGTGAGAAAACAGGATTGTAAAATAAAGTATTACTATGTAGAATGTGACACCTGTAATAATGACAGTCCTAGTGTGTCCTGCTCATGATTTCTATAATATACACAATCTCATGGTTACAGTTAAACCTCTCAAAGTAGCATTATGTTATCAATAAATAGTACAAAAAAATGCTTTCGAATGCAATTGGCTAACATACTATAATATAGAAGTGCCAATGAGTCCTTACATTGTATTCCGCTATGTTAAAATCATTAATTCATTAACATAACAATTAGTTTTTGTTTTTTATACATTGCCATTTTTAATTATTGTCTCAATATAAGGCCTGAATCTGACATCTTCTCAATGAAGTCAGCTCGCTTAACAATGTAACAATCATCATATGACCTGCGTAATATTGTTATATATACCACCTTAACAATAGTAACTAGCTGCGTTTTCAGATATTTTTGAAATGGAATTGTCCAAAGTTACAATTCGATAAGCAGCTAAATGATGAAGCTGTGTTAATTTTATATAATAATTTTGGTGGTCTGAATACTCTCCTGCTATGTTAATAATTCTATATAGGCAACTATTTGCCCCTTACTTTCTAGACAATCTATAAGGTCAATAATAAAAAGAAACAAAACAGGTTCCACAACTGATACCTGTGATACGTCACTAATAAAGTTAGCCCTGTTTGACTTTGTTTTATTTATAACTATACTTTGTCTTTTATTCTTCAGCCAGTTTAGGTTTAGTTCCCTTTCAAAGATTAGCACTTAGTTCCCTTAGCACACAAGGGTGAATAACATCTGGGTTGGGTACTTTATCTATTTTAGTCTTGTTTAGGTGTAACTGCAACTTCTCCTGTATTACACAAGGAACGTGCTGGGAGGTTGTGGTGGGGGGAGTGAGCAGGTACAAAGTACCAGGCCCTGGGCTGCCTGTGTAGTGAGAATATCCACTAACCTGGTGTGGGCATGCCCCCCCCCCCCCATAGTGGCTATGGAAGGTGCACCAAGAAATTATTGCACCAGGGCCCAACATATTTATTGCTACACAATCAATTTCCTGGCCTTTTGTCCTCCGTTGGGAATACGGAATTCTTTATCTTCTGCAATACATAGTTTAACCTTTCGTAGCCTAATATGATTTGGGGACTAGTGTTGTTATATTTAGCGAAATGTTTTACAGTTTCAATCTTTGACAACCTGGCTTTCGTTCTACATAATTCTTTGTATTTCCACAATTAATTTTCAATCTCTTCTAGACTTAACAATATAACTGCTATTTCTTTCTCTTAATCCAGTACAGTCATATTAAACCAGATTTTTTTCCTTTTATTCCTGGAAATTTAATTGTCACATGTATTTACTTACGACAATATTTATTTCAAATATATACTGTATATTTTTCTAACTTGTGCACTTTGGTCTTTGTACTTTTATTTAGGATTACACTTTCCCAGTCTACAAGCTTCAGTGCTTCTCTGAGCTGATTAAACATTATCCTTGTATAATTCATAGTTTTTGTAGCACCCTTGCAAAACGTTTCATTAATTCTCAAGTTAAATGCTACAGTACCACTTTGTGATCACTGTCTCTTAAATGCCTGCTCACCTGTACTATAGATGTGATACCTGTTCTATCAGATATCACAAAGACCAGCAATGCTCAACCTCAATTGGTTCTTTGGTTCTTCCATCACTTGTAAAAATTGTATTCCTTTGCCAGAAACACACATTTTATTTTCCCAATACATATCTGGATAATTAAAATCACCCATTAGGATGACTCAATTTTTCTTTCAACTGATAATTGAATTTCTGTACAATTATATGCTAGAAGGTTTATAACAAACCCCAGTTTGATGTCCTTTTCGCCATGTATATCTACCGACAAGGATTCCGCATTGTCATACTGTTCACAATTCCCCTGAGCAGATCTTGAATAGCCAATAGAAAACAAGACTGAAAGTGGCCAACTACAAAGCCCTTTAATAGGATTACAAACAGGAAATCTACAATGCATAAGTAAATATCAACCACCATCCCCCCTATCAGAGTTTTATAGAAAAAAAATGTATTCAGTTCTAATAAGCGCCAGAAATTGTTACATGTACGAAACAAACCAGAGGTAACATCACACAGACTGGATACGTAGCTGTGACTAGTGACTAAAACACATCTCACATCAATCAGAAGACATGACAAGGAGAAGTGAATGGTTCTGAGAATTTCGTGATTTGCCAGGACGGTGCGTTATGCTGTATTACCCTCATCACTGGCATACAGCACAAAGCTGTTATCAGGATACAGCTGCATCTGATGCAGAAGACATAGAACAGATGTCACATACTCCAGGGAAACAAAAGTAAAGAACGTTGCCTAATGGTATACATGCAAAATAAGTACAGATGGAAGAGAGAGGGATAAAGCAAGAAAATGTATTTAGGAAAAGTTTGATGCACAAGCCAAGAAATGAAACTGATTTTAAGGTGGAAAACCCCTTAAGAGCTGCATTTCCATCTAGGAAAATATTTTCCTAAGTGGCCACCAGGGCCATCTTAACAACATTATGGGCCCCCGGGCAAAGCAGTGCACCGGGGCCCATATATATATATATATATATATATATATATATATATATATATATATATATATATATATATATATATCTACTATATAAAAGCCTAGTCCCGTGTGTGTGAAAAAAAACAAAAAAACAAGCTGCAGCGCCACCTGCTGGGCGAAGTTATACACTGACCTACTAAATTCTTAGTGTGTGTGGGGAAAAAAACTCAGAAAGGGCTGAAATTTGCTGCAGCGCCACCTGCTGGGCGGAGTTATACACTGACCACTAAATTCTTAGTGTGTGTGGAAAAAAAAACTCAGAAAGGGCTGAAATTTTGTATACTAAGATGTTTATAATTTGTTAATTGTTAAAAGTGTTTATAAAGATTTAAAAAATATATATATATATATATTTCTTGAAGGAGAAGTGACAGTTGGGAGTGGTTGGTGGTTGCCGGGGGTGACAGTGGGGAGTGGTTGGTGGTTGCCGGGGGTGACAGAGCGAAAGGAGTGGGATACTCAGGACCGCTGAGAGAGATCCCTGTGTCTGGATAGACATCTGGATAGATGTGGCGATAAAGATGAAGGATGAGGTGATGGAGAAAAATGATGAGGTGGTGACATGTGGACAAAACCACGTTAAAATAGGGCGCTTGCATCGGGAAGTAACGCTCTTCCCCTGAGGAGGCGTGGGCTATGGCCCAAGTGCATGACAAGAACTTTTTTAACACCTTAAGTAGCTTGATTTGACTAGAATGCATGAGTATCAAGCACGGGTTAACATGTATATATATATATATATATATATATATATATATAATATACATGGTTCCCCAGCGCAATACAGAGTGACAAAGATGTATGACTAGACAATGCAAATATTGAAGTATAACTGTATTAAGTGGCAAAACAGGCATAAAAAACCATACATAAACAAGAAAAACAAGAATTTTAAGAAGCAATGTTTACTTAGACAATATTCATGAGAAGTTTATGATAAAACCAATGGGGGCTAAGGTGTAGGACTAAAGTCCATAAGTCTTAGACATCAGGTATAAACACGCTGACCACTGGATTCCAATTCAGGGACAACAAATAAAAGCAATTTTGATAACTCTTATCTGGGAAGGGTGGGTAGTGCACTTACCTTCCTTCCCAGGTAGCCACGTCCCGCTGCTGTCAAGTAGAACTGATGACCAATTGTAGAGATCCCCCACGGCCGTGGACTTCTCCTATGGACTCGCTGGGATAGTTCAATAAGTTCAGTTAGTTGCGCGCATGCGCCTGGTTGGCGTCGGCGATCTTATGATTTTTGTGAAGAAACAGTCTCCTAGGTGAGAGCTGTGTGAGAGCCGCTCTCAGCCAGAAGTGTGTGTATTGGAATCCGCTGGGTGGTGAGAGTTGTCCACACATGCGCCTAGAGTAAAATTTGGTGATTCTGTTCTCAGTATGTGGAAAGGGAAAAATCAATGTTCAAAGTGAAAGTTGATGTCAAATAAAGTAACCTACGCGTTTCACCCCGCTAGGGGCTTCCTCAGGGATATTTGTAGAAGCACTATATATATATCACTTTTTTTTTTACATGTGCTCACTCAGCATCCCTTAAGCTAGAGAATCAAATCCCCCTTAACTTACCTTTCAATCGCCTTGTTCTCCGAATCTGATCCCCTTCTCTGTCTTCCGCTCCTCCATCCTCTGCTTGCAGTGAATGTTGGGCGAGATGACGTCATCACGCCCGCACAGCACGGAAGAGGGGACCAGGGAGGGAGCCAGATCGCCACCTGACCTGACCTGACCACCAGGTGACAGCAAAAGTTTTTGTTTTGTTTTGTTTTTTTACAGGATTTTTTATTTTCATTGAGAGTCCTGCGTCGGGCTCCCTTGCCCACTGTGTCCCCGGGCAGCTTCCCATCGTGCCGTCGGAAAGATGGCCCTGGTGGCCAAACCTTCTAGCGGAAGCCCCAGCGGATGGGCATGTAGCCGTCGCCTTTGGTTAAGGGAAAGAGCCCTTTGAGAAAACGGTT